>NW_026015928.1:0-4151 GCF_020379485.1 Brassica napus | reverse complement strand
TAACAAGAGCCTAAATTCTAGTTATAAGAATCAAATTGTATATTAAGAATCAAAAATCGAATCATAAAGAATGGCTTCAGATATCAATCAAATATTTCCATATGATGCTTACAAGATGACAATGTATGGGATTGAAGGTTATGTGAGAAAGAAACTCTCATTTACAGTTTGCTATTATTTTATTTAAATATTGTATTGAATTAGATATAAATAATAAAATTTCCCTTGTTTTACCGGCATGGACATGTAGATATCAAATAAAATAGAAAAAAAGATTTCGTATTGAGTTACTGAGTCATCTGACAATTCATGATTTAGATTCAACTATTATTAAGAAAACTAATAGCAAGGACAGAAACAATTTGAGTTGATGCGTTTACCTAAGTAAGGACCAATAAAAAAATCAATATTTTGATCTTCGAACCAATTAAATGAAATTCTAAAGGTTAAATTTATGGGGGCAGTGCGCGAGAAATCAAAATCATAAATAAATGATAGAATTTTGAGCGTCTGAACATAATATATAACATTAAGATATATAAACGGTGTTCGGAATGGTTGAAGTAGTGAAATAGGAGGATCGCTATGACTATAGCCCTTGGTAAATTTTACCAAAAGACGAAAAAGATTTATTGATATTATGGATGACTGGTTACGGAGGGACGCTTCGTTTTTTGTAGGTTGGTCTGGTCTATTGCTTTTCCTTGTGCCTATTTCGCTTGGGGGGTTGGGTTCACAGGTACAACCTTTGTAACTTCATGGTATACTCATGGATTGGCTAGTTCCTATTTAGAAGGTTGCAATTTTTTAACCGCTGCAGTTTCTACTCCTGCTAATAGTTTTAGCGCATCTTGTTGTTACTGTGGGGTCCTGAAGGCACAGGAGATTTTACTCGTTGGTGTCAATTAGGCGGTCTGTGGGCTTTTGTTGCTCCACGGTGCTTTCGCATTAATAGGTTTTATGTTACGTCAATTTGAACTTGCTCGATCTGTTCAATTGCGACCTTATAATGCAATCGCATTTCTGGTCCAATGCTGTTTTTGTTTCTGTCTTTCTAATTTATCCAATAGGTCATCTGGTTGTTCTTTGCTAGTTCTAGTTTTGGTTGTTGTGGTTGCCTATTTGTTGTTGTGTTTGTTGTAGCGGCTATATTTCGATCATCCTCTTTTTCCAAGGGTTTCATAATTGGACATTGAACCCATTTCATATGATGGGAGTCGCTGGTGTACTGGCGCGGCTCTGTTATGCGCTATTCATGGTGCTACTGTAGAAAATACTTATTTGAAGATGGTGATGGTTGCAAATACATTCCGTGCTTTTAACCCAACTCAAGCCGGATAGAAAGAAGAAACTTATTCAATGGTCACCGCTAACCGCTTTGGTCACAAATCTTTGGGGTTGCTTTTTTCCAATAAACGTTGGTTACATTTTCTTTATGTTATTTGTACCAGTAACTGGTTTATGGATGAGTGCTCTTGGAGTAGTCGGTCTAGCTTTGAACCTACGTGCCTTGACTTCGTTTCCCAGGAAATCCGTTGCAGCGGGAAGATCCGGAATTTGAGACTTTTATACTAAAAATATTCTTTTAAACGAAGGTATTCGCGCTTGGATGGCGGCTCAAGATCAGCCTCTGAAAACCTTATATTCCCTGAGGAGGTTCTACCACGTGGAAACGCTCTTTAATGGAACTTTAGCTTTAGCTGGTCGTGACCAAGAAACCATGGTTTCGCTTGGTGGGCCGGGAATTGCCCGACTTATCAATTATCTGGTAAACTATGGGAGCTCATGTAGCCCATGCCGGATTAATCGTATTCTGGGCCGGAGCAATGAACTTATTTGAAGTGGCTCATTTTGTACCTGAAAAGCCCATGTATGAACAAGGATTGATTTTACTTCCCCACCTAGCCACTTTAGGCTGGGGGGTAGGTCCTGGGGGGAGAAGTTTATAGACACCTTTCCATACTTTGTATCTGGAGTACTTCACTTAATTTCTTCTGCAGTTTGGGCTTTGGCGGTGTATTTATCATGCACTTCTGGGACCCGAAACTCTTGAAGAATCTTTTCCATTTTCGGTTATGTATGGAAGATAGAAATAAAATGACCACCATTTTGGGTATTCACTTAATTTTGTTAGGTGTAGGTGCTTTTCTTCTAGTATTTCAAGGCTCTCTATTTGGGGGGCGTATATGATACCTGGGCAGGAGGGGGGGGATGTAAGAAAATTACAAACTTGACTTTAGCCCAAGTGTTATATTGGTTATTTACTAAATCTCCCTTTGGGGGAGAAGGAGATGGATGGATTGTTAGTGTGGACGATTGGAAGATATAATTGGAGGGCATGTATGGTTGGTTCCATTTGTAATTTGGTGGAATCTGGCATATCTTAACCAAACCTTTTGCATGGGCTCGCCGCGCACTTGTATGGTCTGGGGAGGCTTACTTGTCTTATAGTTTAGCTGCTTTATCTGTTGTGGTTTCATTGCTTGTTGTTTTGTCTGGTTTAATAATACTGCTTACCCTAGTGAGTTTTACGGACCTACAGGGCCAGAAGCTTCTCAAGCTCAAGCATTTACTTTTCTAGTTAGAGACCACACGTCTTGGAGCTAACGTGGGGTTGCTCAAGGACCTACAGGTTTAGGTAAATACTTAAAGCGTTCCCCGACTGGAGAAGTTATTTTTGGAGGAGAAAAAAACAAGCGTTTTTGGGATCTGCGTGCTCCCTGGTTAAACCTTTAAGGGTCCTAATGGTTTGGACTTAAGTAGGTTGAAAAAAGACATACACCTTGGCAAGAACGACGTTCTGCAGAAATATATGACTCATGCTCCTTTAGGTTCCTTAATTCTGTGTAGGGGGCGTAGCTACTGAGATCAATGCAGTCAATTACGTCTCTCCGAAGTTGGTTATCTACCTCTCATTTGTTCTAGGATTCTTCCTATTCGTGGGTCATTTATGGCACGCGGGGAAGAGCTCGGGCCAGCGGCAGCAGGATTGAAAAGGAATTGATCGTGATTTTGAACCTGTTCTTTCTATGACTCCTCTTAACTAAAGTAGTCGTTAAAATAGGAAAGTAAAAAATCGGGTCATATTAAAAAGTCTTCTTTCTTTATTCAATCTCGTTTTTTCTGGCTCGGCTGGATAGTATAGCCGAGCCATTCTCCTTTTTTATGATGCTAAGAAGTAAAAAAAGCCAATAAAGAAAAAATCCTATTCATCCAACAAAAAGGATGAGAGAGGGATTCGAACCCTCGATAGTTATTTTTTATGAACTATACCGGTTTTCAAGACCGGAGCCATCAACCACTCGGCCATCTCTCCAAAAGATAATTTCTCTTTTTCTTCTTTTTTTCGCCAAATAGAACATAGCTCGATGAGTTAATAACGATCACTATGTAGAAAAAGAATATAGGGTGTGACTTTTTATAAGTCTATCAATTGGTCTATATAAATGAGATACATGATCCAGTCTACCCATTTGTGAAGTAAAAAAGAACCTTTAACTTCATGCGAATAGAATAAAAGTGGTAAAAAGAAGTTGGAAATAAGGCATCTCGAATAACGGATGCATGATAAAATCCCTTTATTTATTAAAATTTTTTTAGTGGGTAAGAGGATTAAATGGTGTATATTGTAATAGCTTGGAGGATTAAAAACATGGACTATTGCTTTCAATTGGCTGTTTTTGCATTAATTTTTACTTCATCAATCTTACTGATTAGTGTACCCGTTGTATTTGCGTCTCCTGATGGGTGGTCGAGAAACAAACATGTTGTCTTTTCTGGTACATCTTTAGGTTGGATTAGTTTCTTGGTGGGTATCCTTAATTCTCTTATCTCTTTAATTCATTCGTTGCAGATCAAAAAGTGAGATGACCCCTCCCATTCCACGAATTACACATTACTTCAATTAAGTCCATAAAATGCAAATAAAGAAAAACAAAAAATTAGAGGGGGGGTCGAACTTCTGTAACTTGAGTGAAATATGAATCAAATATATAAATAGCCAATTTACTAAATATAATATGAAATAGTAATAACTAATTAAATAAAAAAAAAACGAATCAAAAAATTGATATCTGATATCAATATAGAATATAATATTTTATGGAAATAGAGAAATAATATTTATGAATATGGAATTCTATATATAGATA
>NW_026015927.1:42500-45920 GCF_020379485.1 Brassica napus | reverse complement strand
TTTCTATACTAAAAATATTCTTTTAAACGAAGGTATTCGCGCTTGGATGGCGGCTCAAGATCAGCCTCATGAAAACCTTATATTCCCTGAGGAGGTTCTACCACGTGGAAACGCTCTTTAATGGAACTTTAGCTTTAGCTGGTCGTGACCAAGAAACCACTGGTTTCGCTTGGTGGGCCGGGAATGCCCGACTTATCAATTTATCTGGTAAACTATTGGGAGCTCATGTAGCCCATGCCGGATTAATCGTATTCTGGGCCGGAGCAATGAACTTATTTGAAGTGGCTCATTTTGTACCTGAAAAGCCCATGTATGAACAAGGATTGATTTTACTTCCCCACCTAGCCACTTTAGGCTGGGGGGTAGGTCCTGGGGGAGAAGTTATAGACACCTTTCCATACTTTGTATCTGGAGTACTTCACTTAATTTCTTCTGCAGTTTTGGGCTTTGGCGGTATTTATCATGCACTTCTGGGACCCGAAACTCTTGAAGAATCTTTTCCATTTTTCGGTTATGTATGGAAAGATAGAAATAAAATGACCACCATTTTGGGTATTCACTTAATTTTGTTAGGTGTAGGTGCTTTTCTTCTAGTATTCAAGGCTCTCTATTTGGGGGCGTATATGATACCTGGGCTCCAGGAGGGGGGGATGTAAGAAAAATTACAAACTTGACTCTTAGCCCAAGTGTTATATTTGGTTATTTACTAAAATCTCCCTTTGGGGGAGAAGGATGGATTGTTAGTGTGGACGATTTGGAAGATATAATTGGAGGGCATGTATGGTTAGGTTCCATTTGTATATTTGGTGGAATCTGGCATATCTTAACCAAACCTTTTGCATGGGCTCGCCGCGCACTTGTATGGTCTGGGGAGGCTTACTTGTCTTATAGTTTAGCTGCTTTATCTGTTTGTGGTTTCATTGCTTGTTGTTTTGTCTGGTTTAATAATACTGCTTACCCTAGTGAGTTTTACGGACCTACAGGGCCAGAAGCTTCTCAAGCTCAAGCATTTACTTTTCTAGTTAGAGACCAACGTCTTGGAGCTAACGTGGGGTCTGCTCAAGGACCTACAGGTTTAGGTAAATACTTAATGCGTTCCCCGACTGGAGAAGTTATTTTTGGAGGAGAAACAATGCGTTTTTGGGATCTGCGTGCTCCCTGGTTAGAACCTTTAAGGGGTCCTAATGGTTTGGACTTAAGTAGGTTGAAAAAAGACATACAACCTTGGCAAGAACGACGTTCTGCAGAATATATGACTCATGCTCCTTTAGGTTCCTTAAATTCTGTAGGGGGCGTAGCTACTGAGATCAATGCAGTCAATTACGTCTCTCCGAGAAGTTGGTTATCTACCTCTCATTTTGTTCTAGGATTCTTCCTATTCGTGGGTCATTTATGGCACGCGGGAAGAGCTCGGGCAGCGGCAGCAGGATTTGAAAAAGGAATTGATCGTGATTTTGAACCTGTTCTTTCTATGACTCCTCTTAACTAAAGTAGTAGTTAAAATAGGAAAGTAAAAATCGGGTCATATTAAAAAGTCTTCTTTCTTTCAATTCAATCTCGTTTTTTCTGGCTCGGCTGGATAGTATAGCCGAGCCATTCTCCTTTTTTATGATGCTAAGAAGTAAAAAAAGCCAATAAAGAAAAAAATCTATTCATCCAACAAAAGGAGAGAGAGGGATTCGAACCCTCGATAGTTATTTTTTATGAACTATACCGGTTTTCAAGACCGGAGCCATCAACCACTCGGCCATCTCTCCAAAAGATAATTTCTATTTTATCTTTTTTTTCGCCAAATAGAACATAGCTCGATGAGTTAATACGATCACTATGTAGAAAAAGATATAGGGTGTGACTTTCTTTATAAGTCTATCAATTGGTCTATATAAATGAGATACATGATCCAGTCTACCCATTTGTGAAGTAAAAAAGAACCTTTAACTTCATGTCCGAATAGAATAAAAGTGGTAAAAAGAAGTTGGAAATAAGGCATCTCGAATAAACGGATTCATGATAAAATCCCTTTATTTATTAAAATTTTTTTAGTGGGTAAGAGGATTAAATGGTGTATATTGTTAATAGCTTGGAGGATTAAAAACATGACTATTGCTTTTCAATTGGCTGTTTTTGCATTAATTATTACTTCATCAATCTTACTGATTAGTGTACCCGTTGTATTTGCGTCTCCTGATGGGTGGTCGAGTAACAAAAATGTTGTATTTTCTGGTACATCTTTATGGATTGGATTAGTCTTCTTGGTGGGTATCCTTAATTCTCTTATCTCTTGAATTCATTCGTTGCAGATCAAAAAATGAGATGACCCCTCCCATTCCACGAATTACACATTCAAATTCAATATAAGTCCATAAAATGCAAATAAAGAAAACAAAAAAATTAGAGGGGGGGGTCGAACTTCTGTAACTTGAGTGAAATATGAATCAAATATTAATAAATAGCAATTTACTAAATATAACTATGAAATAGTAATAACTAATTAAATAAAAAAAAACGAATCAAAAATTGATATCTGATATCAATATAGAATATAATATTTTATGGAAATAGAGAATAATATATTATTGAATATGGAATTCTATATATAGATATAGAATAAATATATTATTAATATATAATAAATATATATATATTTATATATATTAATAGAATTGTTAATTGAACTTTTTTGTTTTTTGGTAGTAGAGTTTTATCAAATGACCCCAAACCAAAGAGTGTATCTCGTATAGCTTTGAACAAATATTATCCATAAATTTCTTATCAAGAAGGCAAAAAAATGCGGATATAGTCGAATGGTAAAATTTCTCTTTGCCAAGGAGAAGACGCGGGTTCGATTCCCGCTATCCGCCCAAATAGAAATGGATTCAAAAAGATCAAAGATTCGGTATAGTTGACCGGGAAATATAGTAATTTTTGCCTCGCGTCCCAAAAGATAAGTATTAATTATAGTTAATAGAATCAAACTTACATTTGTTGAAAAAAAAATGTTGCGGAGACAGGATTTGAACCCGTGACCTCAAGGTTATGAGCCTTGCGAGCTACCAAACTGCTCTACCCCGCGATGAAACAAAAAAACTTGGACTAAACTCTAATAAACAAAGACGAATTGAATGCGCCCCTATTCCATATCTGTACAAATAGAATAGCCTATTTAGACAGAATGGTAAAGGGGCCTCGTCGAGCATAGAAAAAATAGAAAAATTAAAGGATACTTAAATCTTTACCAGCTTGATCTTGTTGCCCCTGGCAATAAACATGCCTGAACCATTTCCCGAAGGATGTGTCCAGATAGTCCAAAGTCTCGATAGTTAGCTCTCGGTCTTCCGGTCGAGAAGCAACGTCGATGAAGACGTGTAGGTGCACTATTACGCGGTGGGGATTGTAATTTTCCATGAATTTTCCACTTCT
>NW_026015927.1:15000-37500 GCF_020379485.1 Brassica napus | reverse complement strand
CTCCTACCTTCAGAAAAAAAAAGGCATGTCCACTGTTATTAGATATTAGAATTTTCTGAAAGGTAACTATCCCGCTTTCATATATAAATTTATATAGAATCGTTGAAAAAGACTTTTTTTCATACTTCATATCATAAAAAAGAAAAAGACTTACTGTCTTTAGGATCTGATGCTACACCGCTGCTCAATACCTTAGGGGATCCACTCTATTACATAAGTAGATTTCTAAGATTTATCTCATATTATGATATAAATAAACAGCTCTTGTTGTATCGGTCCAAAACCTTTCCAGTTGATCTTTACGGTGCTTCCTCTATCAATTAAATCTTTTTTTATCCATAGAAAATAAAGTATTTAGGCATATCTAGTCTTCACTTCATATTTCGATCCATGAAGTTTATTTATTTGCTACAGCTGATAAAAAATCGTTTTGGACGATGCTTATGTAGAAAGCCTTTTTTTTTTCTAGTATTTCATTGACTAGCTGTTCGTTCTTTTTTTCTATAGTGGAGATAGTCGCACGTAATGACAGATCACAGCCATATTATTAAAAGCTTGTGGTAAAAAGGGGTTTCGTTCTAATGCCCGAAAATAATATTCTAAAGCTTTGGTATGTTCCCCATTACTTGTGTGGATAAGGCCTATATTATAGAGTATATAACTTCGATCATAGGGGTCAATTTCTAGTCGCATAGCTTCATAATAATTCTGTAATGCTTCCGCATAATTTCCTTCAGATTGAGCCGACATCCGTTACGGTCGTCATTCGCTTTAACGAATTCTCCGTTTCAGAACCGTATGTGAGATTTTCATCTCATACGGCTCCTCCTTTAGGTGCATAATGAAAATAATAAATATATGGATATGGAAAAATTTGATGTCATTATGAACTAAGCGGGGCTAATGTTTTTACAAGAAATCCCTAGCCAACCTTCTTGTAAAAGATCTTTTCTTACTACCAAGTGGATTCATATTCATACTAGATAAAAATAAAAAGGAAACTCTAACAATTTCTTTGTTCTCAACGCCCCTAAATTTCCAGGAATTAGTCACTTCAACAGTCTTCAATGGTTATACGGGTATCCAAAGTACGGACGAGATGGATGTTTATTGTTCCAACCATTTTAATTAGTCCCAATCCCAAAGAAGAAGAAAGAAAAGGAATCTTTTTGAAGAAAGTTTTCGTGTTGTTGATTTCTCGGCGTAGTGCTTCTTCCCCTGTGCCTCCTATTCGTATATTGTATTAGTCTAGTAGGATTGATCTGTAATACGGGAACCGTAGGTAAAAAACCTTTTGCTCAATACTAGAATTCATAATTGAAGCATCTAAGGCTGCACTAATCGTGGATACATGACAGAAGGGATTGCTTTTTTATATTATAAACTTCACCTTCAAAAGCGTAGATTTTTTTCAATACTCATTTTTTTCTATTCCAAATCGGTGAGAAATAGAAAAAAATGATAATGATAATCAAATCGCACCATCTCTGTAATAAGTAAATGCCTCTTTTTCTCCGGAAGTTGTCGGAATGACTCGTAATAAGATATCGGCTACAATTGTAAAGGTTTTATCAATAAAATTTCCATTTATACGCGATCTTGGCATAGGTAGTAATCCATTCTATAACTCTTTTTATTTCCTTTAACTTTTCTTTTGTGAGAAAATTTTCTCACAAACAAAGGAATTTTATAGTACGAACTAACATAAAAGCGGACTCGTTTTTTATAAAAAAATATTCTATCTACTTCCAATTTTTCTATAAAATCTACATTTCTTTGCTATGGAAAATGCTGGGAAGAGCAAACAAGGGATCCAAACCTCCCTACCAATCTATGATACATGAATAGGAAAAAGATTCCCCGACAAAATCCCTTACCTTGTCCCTTTTTAGTTTTAATCAAAAAAGCGGGCAAAGGGGAGTTGTCCGAACTCTTGTTTTTAGTGATTTTTTTTTACTTCACTTAGGTTTTTTAAGTCTGGCGAGAGTAATATTCTACGACAAGCAATTCATTTATTTTCAAACCGACGCATTTCCTATCTATTATTTGATTGACTAACCCTTCATATTGGAATGTGTGAAGAGTCAGATGGTTTGGCAATTCCTCGGGGGCAGATGACTCAAGAAGATTTTGAACCAAAGTTCTAGAGTTTTGTTCATCCTTCACTGTAATAATATCTCGGGGTTTGCATCGATAACTTGGTATATCAACTATACGACCATTAACTAAAATATGCCCATGGTTAACTAATTGGCGCGCTTGAGGAATAGTCAAAGCCATACCCAACCGAAAAAGGATGTTATCCAAACGCATTTCAAGTAATTGTAATAAAACTTGACCCGTTGACCCCTTAGCTTTTCCGGCGATACGAACATATTTAAGTAATTGGCGTTCTGTAAGACCATAATGAAAACGCAATTTTTGTTTTTCTTCTAAACGAATACGATATTGAGATTTTTTTCCGGAGCGTGATTGGTTTCTAAGATCGCTTCCTGCCCTAGGCCTTTTACTAGTTAGTCCCGGTAAAGCCCCCAGACGGCGTATTTTTTTAAAACGAGGCCCTCGGTAACGTGACATAAAGACTCCTTTTTTTATTGAAATTGTACAAAAACTAAACAAAATTAAAACTGAACTAAATGATAATGATAAATAACGTAAAATCCACTCCAATAAACTATTGGAATACAAAGAGTCAGAAGATATATTCTCTCAATATACAGATTTTTTTTATTGTATATACAATATATATAAATCAATAAATCACAAAAATTTTCCTTTATTTTCTTCATTTATTTTGCCAAGATCTAACCCTTTTACCCCAATATATATTCCTATATGGAAGTTTATATGACATAATATAAATGGCGTGGTAACTCTTGGAAAAAGGTGAAAGAAGTCTTTTCAATCTTATTTTTTTTTGAAAGTACATTAAAAATCATGTAAAAAAAATGAAAAACTATGTAAAAGCCGGCTATCGGAATCGAACCGATGACCATCGCATTACAAATGCGATGCTCTAACCTCTGAGCTAAGCGGGCTCAACTAAAATAGTGTATACAAATTCACTAAACTACTAGATCGTATTAATTAACTATTCTATTCATATTTTTCCTTATCTATTTAGAATTCATCATATTTTCGATATTCTAGAACAGAATATAGCTCAAATAAATAGTGACTATCATTAAATAAATAAAACAAAACCTTAATGAATTAATATAATATAGCAATATATCGACTTTCTAATTTTGATTTCATGAGTTTCTAAATAAGAAAATTTTAATTAGACCGGAAAGCTTTTTTTTTAAAGTTAAATGATATCTGATTTGAAATTCTTGGTTTTTTTGTTCTAACCTCATGCAATTATTATTATTTGATACTTTTTCTCTTTTTATATTCTTTATTATTTTATAGAATTAAATTATTAGAATGAATATTCGAATATTCATTTCGAATATACTTTTTTAGAATTATTCGAATTTCAAATCTACGAAGTAGACTTATAATCTTTTTACATTGCACATTGTAGAATTCTAAGTTTCAATAATGATCATAAATTTCTTTTCATGGAAGTAAAAAAAACGAATCGACCGTTCGACTATTTCTTAAAATTGAAGACAACGATGAGAAAAGGAAGAACATATATATGTTCTCTAATATATAACCATATTGAATTGCAAATACAAAAATGATAGAATCTTTGTTGATTAAACTAAATCAATATGGATGGGGCTAAAAAAAATGCAAGAAGATACCAAAGAAATAAAATAAGTATCTGTATGTAATGAATTCCAAGGTTTCGTCATAAGAAAAAGTGGAAAGACATCATAATGAGATCCTAATCTCAAAGCAAAAAGGGGGATATGGCGGAATTGGTAGACGCTACGGACTTAATTGGATTGAGCCTTGGTATGGAAACCTACTAAGTGATAACTTTCAAATTCAGAGAAACCCTGGAATTAACAATGGGCAATCCTGAGCCAAATCCTGGGTTACGCGAACAAACCAGAGTTTAGAAAGCGGGATAGGTGCAGAGACTCAATGGAAGCTGTTCTAACAAATGGAGTTCAATCCCTTGTGTTGAATCAAACGATTCACTTCATAGTCTGATAGATCCTTGGTGGAACTTATTAATCGGACGAGAATAAAGATAGAGTCCCATTCTACATGTCAATACTGACAACAATGAAATTTATAGTAAGATGAAAATCCGTTGACTTTTAAAATCGTGAGGGTTCAAGTCCCTCTATCCCCAACCCTACTCCCTAAAAAAGTCTGTTTGACACCTTACCCTTTTTTTAGTTATTCAAGAATTCATTGATCTTTTTTCATTCATCCGACACTTTTACAAACTCGAATTTCTTTTCTTATTATATACAAGTCTTGTGGGATATATCATACATATACAAATGAGAAAGAACTATCGATTTGAATTATTTCGAATCTAAATAATTTTTCATTCTAAAACTTAGAAAGTCTTCTTTTCGAAGATCCAATAAATTCCCGGTCCAAAACTTTTTTCATTTACTACTTTTGCGTTTCTTTTAATTGACATAGACCTAAGTCATCTCATAAAATGAGAATGATACTTCGGTAATGGCCGGGATAGCTCAGTTGGTAGAGCAGAGGACTGAAAATCCTCGTGTCACCAGTTCAAATCTGGTTCTTGGCATAGGATTGATTAATTTTGATAAGTTTATAGTCTTCAAATTAAACGTATCTTTAGTAAAAAAAGTGCAATAATCCTTTATCCCCCTCTCTTTTTTGTTCATGTTGTGGATCCATCCGTTCAAAAAAAATGTATAAGACTTTATACCTAATACATATTCGAAAGGAAAGTTCTGGTTGAAAGAATAAAAAAAAGTAAAAAAAAAAGATCTATATCTATCTATCTATATCTATCTATAGTATCTATCGTTGAAGGGCAGAAATACCCCCAAGATTCATTAGATTAGATACAATAGAAATAGAATTTTAACCCCCCCATTTATTGTATTGCTTTCCAATCTTATTTATTCATTCCCAGTTATGTGACTAAAGTTGACTAAGTTATGTGCGCGATACAAAGTTCATAATGCAGAACTCTTTTTTTTTTTTTAGTTCATCCTATTGGCTCGGCTTTTAGGAAAAAAGTATCTTTCAAATTGGAGATTAAGCTATCTATAATAATATGAATAAGACCTTAATTCTTCTGTTTGTTTGATCTAAAAACGACTCGAATTCAAAATATTCCGCGAAGGTCCGTAGTTGTAGAAACTAAGACTCATTTTTATCATTCAAATTTTTTATCATTCAATAAGCATCTTGTATTTCATAAAAATTGGGGGCAATATAATCCTTACGTAAAGGCCACCCTATCCAACTTTCGGGCATTAAGATCCGTTTCAGCCGCGGATGGCTATCATAAGTGATTCCTAACATATCATAAGATTCCCGTTCTTGAAAATCCGTACTTTTCCAAACCCAGAAAACAGATGGAATTCTGGGATTACTCCTGTGAGTAAATACTTTTATGCAAACTTCTTCCGCTTGATTGACACCATATTCTATTCTCGTAAGATGATACACACTGGCTAAGAGGCCACCTGGTGCCACATCATAGGCACATTGGGAACGTAAATAATTGTAACCATATACATATAAAATTACAGCAATAGAATGCCAATCTTCGGGCTTTATTTGTAAAGTCTCTATTCCTTGGTAATCGAAGCCCAACGATCTATGAACCAGCCCGCGTTTGGCTAGCCAAACGGACAAAGTGCCCTGCATCTTTTTTATTTCCCCCACACCTTTTTTATATAAATTTAAGTATTTCACATTTACCATGAGTTCTAATTTATGAAGATTTTTTCTTATTCTCTCAAATCCTCCCTAATTCACTAATTCGTGGGAAGATACTGGGCTTTTGTATTTAAAAAATGTTTCAGTAGAGATCTCTGAAGTAGATGATGGTGGATAGAGTAATTCTTGATCATAATTTCCAGTCTGTGTACTGCGTACAACAAAAAACTTGTGATTGGTAGTAAAACACCGATTACCCCGTTGAGGTCTAATTCGATCCTTATAGATTTCTCTAGCTATTTTCTTACGAAGCTTTGTTATAGCGTCTATAACAGCCTCTGGTTTAGGTGGACAACCCGGCAAATAGACATCTACAGGAATTAGCTTATCAACCCCTCGAACAGTACTATAAGAATCGGTACTGAACATCCCCCCTGTAATTGTACACGCTCCCATAGCAATAACATACTTTGGTTCAGGCATTTGTTCATATAATCTCACTAAAGAAGGAGCCATTTTCATTGTTACTGTACCTGCTGTTAAAATAAGGTCCGCCTGTCTAGGACTTGATCTTGGTACTAGCCCATAACGATCAAAGTCAAATCGGGAGCCTATTAATGAGGCAAATTCAATAAAACAACAACTGGTACCATAAAGAAGCGGCCATAGGCTGGAAAGTCTTGACCAATTTGAAAGATCATTTAACGTAGTTGAAATAACTGAGTTTTTTGTTGTTCGATCAAGTACGGGAAACTTAATGGAATTCATAATTGTTTCAATGGTTTTTTTTTACTTTTTTTTTATTGTTATTGTACAAGTATTCAGGAAACGAACTAAGACCATTCCAACGCTCCTTTTCGCCATGCATAAACTAAACCAAGAATTAGGATAAGCACGAAAATGAAAGCTTCTATAAAAGCGGATACCCCTAGTACATCGAAACTCATTGCCCACGGATACAGAAAAACGGTTTCAACATCAAAAACAACAAAAACTAGAGCAAACATATAATAACGGATTCTAAATTGTAACCAAGCATCCCCGATCGGTTCTATACCTGATTCATAACTAGAAAGTTTCTCCGGCCCCTTCGTAATTGGAGATAAAACCCCGGAAATTAGAAATGCCAAAACAGGAATAGCACTTGATATTATTAAAAATGCCCAGAAAATATCATATTCGTAAAGCAGAAACATAGACGAACTCCTATGAATGTGGAAAAAATACCCGCTTAGTCAATTCCAATCGGAGTGGATTGGGCAAGGTATATATAACTCTTGCGTCAAAACAAAAATTCAGGTTAATCGAATCATTTATTTTCGTTTGGTTGCTGTGGTAGACGTCTCCTTTTAAGATTTATTGATTGTAATCTTATTTTCAGTACACTTATTACTTAATATTTCCATGTTTCTATTACTAATAGTTTCTCATATTAATAATATAATATTAATATGATTAATAACTAGTAATTTTTTTTATTTCTGTTTCTTAAATTTGCTTTATGTTTTATTTAAAAATAAAACAAATTGATAAAAATATCTTCGTTTTTAAAATTATGACGTATCAAAAAATCCACTTACGACTATGAAAATGAATGAATAAAAAACGTTTATTCTAAATTATAAGTATCTATCTAGATATATCTATAGATAGTGATTGGATCCACTGAAATCAAATGAAATCAAATTTGGTTTTCCGTTTTATTCTGAACGACCCCCAGGACTTATGGTTTAGGGTCTGGGAGTTTTTTTTATGAACCAACAAATTGAAAGTAACCAGTTAGAAATAAAGAATACAATAAAAAGTCAAAAATTATCCAATTATTTGGATTTGAATGTCATTTATTAGAATAAATTTATTAGTTAGGGCTATACGGATTCGAACCGTAGACCTGCTCGGTAAAAGAGCTCGAACTTATTATTATCAAAATGATTCGAACTCTTTCAAAGACCCAACATGCATTTTTTTTGCATTGGGCTCTTTCATTAACTGATAGAAAGATCAGTTAGTCTACCATATTTTTTCTTAAAAAAAAAGATAAGAAATGGTTCCAAGTACTCTGATTGATTATTTTTTAATTCTAATACAATACAGAATAACTACCAAAGTGTTTCAAAGAAGGGTTCTCTTGACGTAGGTTTGCTTTTGGTCTAGATCAACTTAAGTTAAATATAGTCTCTAACATCCTGATTAAAAAATCAAATATGAAACTTGCTACACCTTAAGGTTCATAGGACGAAAAGATCATTTTTGAGTTCCTTATACTCATTCTGCCTAGCATTAAGTAGACTGGGTATTCACCCTATCAATATCTCAAATCAATGATGGGTTCTATTAATTCCCTACCGAAATGGGGTACTTTAATAGGACCTAATGTCAGGCTATTGTTCTCCTCTTTTTCCTAAAAAAAGTCATGGAGTAAGACATCGATTTATTAATAAGATCAATCAATTGGTTTGATTGCGTGATGGACTCCTCTGAAAAACTTTGGCGCACGTGTAAACGAGGTGCTCTACCTAACTGAGCTATAGCCCTTGTGTTTATGATCCACATTTTATCTTATCTTATCATGTAGATAATTTCTTGTCAAGATTAATATTATATGATCGAACATTATATCTCTTTCATCTCGTTGTTTATTGGTATTGCTTAGAAATAATATTGGATTTATAATCCTATCGATGTGATAAGTATCCCCGTGCCTTCTCTTTACGATGATAAATAACCTACTTAACTCAGTGGTTAGAGTATTGCTTTCATACGGCAGGAGTCATTGGTTCAAATCCAATAGTAGGTATAACTTATTAGACACCATGATCAATGGTGTCTAATAAGTTTTTGTAGCCAGCTTTTTTTTTTTTTTTTCTCGCTTTTGGATCCTATTTTTTTATACGTCAGCTAGTTACAAAATCAAATCGTATTGAGAGCCTCGACGCGTGTCCGAGCTCGTCTGAGAGCTAGATTAGCCTCAATTGTTTGTCTCTTGCCTTCAGCTTTTCTCAAGTTCGCCTCTGCTATTTCAAGAGTTTGCTGAGCTTCTTGTGGATCAATGTCACTATTCTTCTCTGCATCATTTACTAAAATAGTAATTTCATTATTGCCTATTCTAGCAAAACCGCCCATCAGAGCCATTGTTAACCATTGGTTATTAAGGCGTATTTTCAAAATACCTATATCAACAGCTGTGGCAATCGGCGCGTGATTTGGTAATACGCCAATTTGTCCACTATTAGTAGATAAAATGATTTCTTTTACTTCTGAATCCCAAACAATTCGATTCGGAGTCAGTACACAAAGATTTAAGGTCATTTCTTCAATTTACTCTCCATTTCTAAGTTCGTAGCCTTCGCAGTAGCTTCATCGATGTTACCCACTAAGTAAAAGGCCTGTTCAGGAAGAGAATCAAATTCTCCGGAAAGGATCAAATTAAACCCTCTAATTGTTTCCGCTAGCCCAACATATTTTCCCGGAGAACCTGTAAATACTTCTGCTACGAAAAAAGGTTGTGATAAGAAACGCTCAATCTTTCGTGCTCTTGCGACGGTTAAGCGATCCTCTTCGGATAATTCGTCCAACCCCAGGATAGCTATAATGTCCTGAAGCTCCTTGTAACGTTGTAAAGTTTGCTTTACTTGTTGCGCAGTTTCATAATGTTCCTCGCCAACGATTCGAGGTTGTAGCATAGTTGACGTTGAATCTAAAGGATCTACCGCTGGATAGATACCTTTAGCAGCTAATCCTCTTGATAGTACGGTAGTCGCATCTAAATGTGCAAATGTGGTGGCAGGAGCAGGGTCAGTCAAATCGTCTGCAGGTACATAAACTGCTTGAATAGAGGTTATGGACCCTTTTTTCGTAGAAGTAATTCTTTCTTGTAAAGAACCCATTTCGGTACTAAGGGTGGGTTGGTAACCCACAGCAGAAGGCATTCTACCCAATAAAGCGGATACCTCGGATCCTGCTTGTACAAAACGGAAGATATTGTCGATAAATAGAAGTACGTCTTGCTCATTAACATCTCGGAAATATTCTGCCATAGTTAAGGCAGTCAGACCAACTCTCATACGAGCTCCCGGCGGTTCATTCATCTGACCGTAGACTAGGGCTACTTTGGAGTCCGCAAGGTTTAGTTCATTAATGACTCCAGATTCTTTCATTTCCATGTAAAGATCATTTCCTTCACGAGTTCGTTCGCCTACTCCACCAAATACGGATACACCACCATGAGCTTTGGCAATGTTGTTGATCAATTCCATAATTAGTACTGTTTTACCCACGCCAGCCCCACCGAATAGTCCGATTTTTCCCCCACGACGATAAGGGGCCAAAAGATCTACTACTTTAATTCCTGTTTCAAAAATAGATAAGGTTGTATCTAAGTCTATAAAAGCAGGCGCGGATTTATGGATAGGAGATGTTGTGAGAGTATCGACAGGACCTAAATTATCAACAGGTTCCCCAAGTACATTGAAAATTCGTCCTAGAGTCGCTCCGCCGACTGGAACACTTAGAGGATTTCCCATATCAACCACGTCCATCCCTCTCTTTAAACCCTCGGTCGCGCTCATAGCTACAGCTCTAACTCGGTTGTTTCCTAATAATTGCTGTACTTCACAAGTCACATTAATTTCTTGACCAAGCGTATCTCGACCCTTAACCACCAGAGCATTGTAAATATTAGGCATCTTGCCCGGGGGAAAGGCTACATCCAGTACCGGACCAATGATTTGGGCAATACGTCCCAGGTTGTTTTTTCACGTATTGAAACCGCTGGATCCGAAGTAGTAGGATTTATTCTCATAATAAAAAATATGTTCAATTTTGTTGCGAAATTTTTCGAATACAGAAAAAATCTTCGATAGTAAATTCATTGGTTAATTCAATAATAAATGGGAGTAAGCACTCGATTTCATTGGTACCACCCAAGCGAATATGCAATTCAATTTTTTACTTAATTAAATTTCAATGAAGGAATAGTCGTTTTCAAGCTCAACTAACCAAAACCTAGTTTTAAAATAAAAAATATATGAATAAAAAATTTTTGTGGAAAGTCTTTGATTTATTTGTCATAATAGGCAAGACTTTGTTTTATCTAGCCAATTCCGAAATGGAACTCTATTTATGATTCATTATTTCGATCTCATTAGCCTTTTTTTTTTCATATTTTCATTTTAGCATATCCGGTTATGCGTCCCATCGATATCAACCCCCCTTGTTTTTCATTTCATGGATGAATTCCGCATATTGTCATATCTAGGATTTACATATACAACATATATTACTGTCAAGAGTGATTTTATTATTATTTTAATATTAAATATTTCGATTTATAAAAGTCAAAGATTCAAAACTGGAAAAACAAGTATTAGGTTGCGCTATACATATGAAAGAATATACAATAATGATGTATTTGGCGAATCAATATCATGGTCTAATAAAGAATCATTCTGATTAGTTGATAATTTTGTGAAAGATTCCTGTGAAAAGGTTAATTAAATCTATTCCTAATTTATGTCGAGTAGACTTGTTGTTTTGTTTTATTGCAAGAATCTAAATTCATGACTTGTAGGGAGGGATTATGTCACCAATTTTTTTACACCGTGTTGGTTCCTCCTTTGCTAAAGCTTGGTGTGGTCATAAGTCTATAAAAGTCATGATTTAGAATTCTTGCAATAAAAAAAACACAAGGTTATACATCGGACAATTGGAATAGATTTAATTAACTTTTTCAACGAAGTTTCACCAAAATTATACTAATCAGAATGATTCTTTATTAGACCATGATATTTGATTCGCCAAATACATCATTATTGTATATTCTTTCATATGTATAGCGCAACCTAATACTTTGTTTTCCAGTTTTGAATCTTTGACTTTTTATAAATCGAAATATTTAATATTAAAATAATAATAAAATCACTCTTGACAGTAATATATGTTGTATATGTAAATCCTAGATATGACAATATGCGGAATTCATCCATGAAAATGAAAAACAAGGGGGGTTGATATCGATGGGACGCATAACCGGATATGCTAAAATGAAAATATGAAAAAAAAAAGGCTAATGAGATCGAAATAATGAATCATAAATAGAGTTCCATTTCGGAATTGGCTAGATAAAACAAAGTCTTGCCTATTATGACAAATAAATCAAAGACTTTCCACAAAAATTTTTTTTATTCATATATTTTTTATTTTAAAACTAGGTTTTGGTTAGTTGAGCTTGAAAACGACTATTCCTTCATTGAAATTTAATTAAGTAAAAAATTGAATTGCATATTCGCTTGGGTGGTACCAATGAAATCGAGTGCTTACTCCCATTTATTATTGAATTAACCAATGAATTTACTATCGAAGATTTTTTCTGTATTCGAAAAATTTCGCAACAAAATTGAACATATTTTTTATTATGAGAATAAATCCTACTACTTCGGATCCAGCGGTTTCAATACGTGAAAAAAACAACCTGGGACGTATTGCCCAAATCATTGGTCCGGTACTGGATGTAGCCTTTCCCCCGGGCAAGATGCCTAATATTTACAATGCTCTGGTGGTTAAGGGTCGAGATACGCTTGGTCAAGAAATTAATGTGACTTGTGAAGTACAGCAATTATTAGGAAACAACCGAGTTAGAGCTGTAGCTATGAGCGCGACCGAGGGTTTAAAGAGAGGGATGGACGTGGTTGATATGGGAAATCCTCTAAGTGTTCCAGTCGGCGGAGCGACTCTAGGACGAATTTTCAATGTACTTGGGGAACCTGTTGATAATTTAGGTCCTGTCGATACTCTCACAACATCTCCTATCCATAAATCCGCGCCTGCTTTTATAGACTTAGATACAACCTTATCTATTTTTGAAACAGGAATTAAAGTAGTAGATCTTTTGGCCCCTTATCGTCGTGGGGGAAAAATCGGACTATTCGGTGGGGCTGGCGTGGGTAAAACAGTACTAATTATGGAATTGATCAACAACATTGCCAAAGCTCATGGTGGTGTATCCGTATTTGGTGGAGTAGGCGAACGAACTCGTGAAGGAAATGATCTTTACATGGAAATGAAAGAATCTGGAGTCATTAATGAACTAAACCTTGCGGACTCCAAAGTAGCCCTAGTCTACGGTCAGATGAATGAACCGCCGGGAGCTCGTATGAGAGTTGGTCTGACTGCCTTAACTATGGCAGAATATTTCCGAGATGTTAATGAGCAAGACGTACTTCTATTTATCGACAATATCTTCCGTTTTGTACAAGCAGGATCCGAGGTATCCGCTTTATTGGGTAGAATGCCTTCTGCTGTGGGTTACCAACCCACCCTTAGTACCGAAATGGGTTCTTTACAAGAAAGAATTACTTCTACGAAAAAAGGGTCCATAACCTCTATTCAAGCAGTTTATGTACCTGCAGACGATTTGACTGACCCTGCTCCTGCCACCACATTTGCACATTTAGATGCGACTACCGTACTATCAAGAGGATTAGCTGCTAAAGGTATCTATCCAGCGGTAGATCCTTTAGATTCAACGTCAACTATGCTACAACCTCGAATCGTTGGCGAGGAACATTATGAAACTGCGCAACAAGTAAAGCAAACTTTACAACGTTACAAGGAGCTTCAGGACATTATAGCTATCCTGGGGTTGGACGAATTATCCGAAGAGGATCGCTTAACCGTCGCAAGAGCACGAAAGATTGAGCGTTTCTTATCACAACCTTTTTTCGTAGCAGAAGTATTTACAGGTTCTCCGGGAAAATATGTTGGGCTAGCGGAAACAATTAGAGGGTTTAATTTGATCCTTTCCGGAGAATTTGATTCTCTTCCTGAACAGGCCTTTTACTTAGTGGGTAACATCGATGAAGCTACTGCGAAGGCTACGAACTTAGAAATGGAGAGTAAATTGAAGAAATGACCTTAAATCTTTGTGTACTGACTCCGAATCGAATTGTTTGGGATTCAGAAGTAAAAGAAATCATTTTATCTACTAATAGTGGACAAATTGGCGTATTACCAAATCACGCGCCGATTGCCACAGCTGTTGATATAGGTATTTTGAAAATACGCCTTAATAACCAATGGTTAACAATGGCTCTGATGGGCGGTTTTGCTAGAATAGGCAATAATGAAATTACTATTTTAGTAAATGATGCAGAGAAGAATAGTGACATTGATCCACAAGAAGCTCAGCAAACTCTTGAAATAGCAGAGGCGAACTTGAGAAAAGCTGAAGGCAAGAGACAAACAATTGAGGCTAATCTAGCTCTCAGACGAGCTCGGACACGCGTCGAGGCTCTCAATACGATTTGATTTTGTAACTAGCTGACGTATAAAAAAATAGGATCCAAAAGCGAGAAAAAAAAAAAAAAAAGCTGGCTACAAAAACTTATTAGACACCATTGATCATGGTGTCTAATAAGTTATACCTACTATTGGATTTGAACCAATGACTCCTGCCGTATGAAAGCAATACTCTAACCACTGAGTTAAGTAGGTTATTTATCATCGTAAAGAGAAGGCACGGGGATACTTATCACATCGATAGGATTATAAATCCAATATTATTTCTAAGCAATACCAATAAACAACGAGATGAAAGAGATATAATGTTCGATCATATAATATTAATCTTGACAAGAAATTATCTACATGATAAGATAAGATAAAATGTGGATCATAAACACAAGGGCTATAGCTCAGTTAGGTAGAGCACCTCGTTTACACGTGCGCCAAAGTTTTTCAGAGGAGTCCATCACGCAATCAAACCAATTGATTGATCTTATTAATAAATCGATGTCTTACTCCATGACTTTTTTTTAGGAAAAAGAGGAGAACAATAGCCTGACATTAGGTCCTATTAAAGTACCCCATTTCGGTAGGGAATTAATAGAACCCATCATTGATTTGAGATATTGATAGGGTGAATACCCAGTCTACTTAATGCTAGGCAGAATGAGTATAAGGAACTCAAAAATGATCTTTTCGTCCTATGAACCTTAAGGTGTAGCAAGTTTCATATTTGATTTTTTAATCAGGATGTTAGAGACTATATTTAACTTAAGTTGATCTAGACCAAAAGCAAACCTACGTCAAGAGAACCCTTCTTTGAAACACTTTGGTAGTTATTCTGTATTGTATTAGAATTAAAAAATAATCAATCAGAGTACTTGGAACCATTTCTTATCTTTTTTTTTTAAGAAAAAATATGGTAGACTAACTGATCTTTCTATCAGTTAATGAAAGAGCCCAATGCAAAAAAAATGCATGTTGGGTCTTTGAAAGAGTTCGAATCATTTTGATAATAATAAGTTCGAGCTCTTTTACCGAGCAGGTCTACGGTTCGAATCCGTATAGCCCTAACTAATAAATTTATTCTAATAAATGACATTCAAATCCAAATAATTGGATAATTTTTGACTTTTTATTGTATTCTTTATTTCTAACTGGTTACTTTCAATTTGTTGGTTCATAAAAAAAACTCCCAGACCCTAAACCATAAGTCCTGGGGGTCGTTCAGAATAAAACGGAAAACCAAATTTGATTTCATTTGATTTCAGTGGATCCAATCACTATCTATAGATATATCTAGATAGATACTTATAATTTAGAATAAACGTTTTTTATTCATTCATTTTCATAGTCGTAAGTGGATTTTTTGATACGTCATAATTTTAAAAACGAAGATATTTTTATCAATTTGTTTTATTTTTAAATAAAACATAAAGCAAATTTAAGAAACAGAAATAAAAAAAATTACTAGTTATTAATCATATTAATATTATATTATTAATATGAGAAACTATTAGTAATAGAAACATGGAAATATTAAGTAATAAGTGTACTGAAAATAAGATTACAATCAATAAATCTTAAAAGGAGACGTCTACCACAGCAACCAAACGAAAATAAATGATTCGATTAACCTGAATTTTTGTTTTGACGCAAGAGTTATATATACCTTGCCCAATCCACTCCGATTGGAATTGACTAAGCGGGTATTTTTTCCACATTCATAGGAGTTCGTCTATGTTTCTGCTTTACGAATATGATATTTTCTGGGCATTTTTAATAATATCAAGTGCTATTCCTGTTTTGGCATTTCTAATTTCCGGGGTTTTATCTCCAATTACGAAGGGGCCGGAGAAACTTTCTAGTTATGAATCAGGTATAGAACCGATCGGGGATGCTTGGTTACAATTTAGAATCCGTTATTATATGTTTGCTCTAGTTTTTGTTGTTTTTGATGTTGAAACCGTTTTTCTGTATCCGTGGGCAATGAGTTTCGATGTACTAGGGGTATCCGCTTTTATAGAAGCTTTCATTTTCGTGCTTATCCTAATTCTTGGTTTAGTTTATGCATGGCGAAAAGGAGCGTTGGAATGGTCTTAGTTCGTTTCCTGAATACTTGTACAATAACAATAAAAAAAAAGTAAAAAAAAACCATTGAAACAATTATGAATTCCATTAAGTTTCCCGTACTTGATCGAACAACAAAAAACTCAGTTATTTCAACTACGTTAAATGATCTTTCAAATTGGTCAAGACTTTCCAGCCTATGGCCGCTTCTTTATGGTACCAGTTGTTGTTTTATTGAATTTGCCTCATTAATAGGCTCCCGATTTGACTTTGATCGTTATGGGCTAGTACCAAGATCAAGTCCTAGACAGGCGGACCTTATTTTAACAGCAGGTACAGTAACAATGAAAATGGCTCCTTCTTTAGTGAGATTATATGAACAAATGCCTGAACCAAAGTATGTTATTGCTATGGGAGCGTGTACAATTACAGGGGGGATGTTCAGTACCGATTCTTATAGTACTGTTCGAGGGGTTGATAAGCTAATTCCTGTAGATGTCTATTTGCCGGGTTGTCCACCTAAACCAGAGGCTGTTATAGACGCTATAACAAAGCTTCGTAAGAAAATAGCTAGAGAAATCTATAAGGATCGAATTAGACCTCAACGGGGTAATCGGTGTTTTACTACCAATCACAAGTTTTTTGTTGTACGCAGTACACAGACTGGAAATTATGATCAAGAATTACTCTATCCACCATCATCTACTTCAGAGATCTCTACTGAAACATTTTTTAAATACAAAAGCCCAGTATCTTCCCACGAATTAGTGAATTAGGGAGGATTTGAGAGAATAAGAAAAAAATCTTCATAAATTAGAACTCATGGTAAATGTGAAATACTTAAATTTATATAAAAAAGGTGTGGGGGAAATAAAAAAGATGCAGGGCACTTTGTCCGTTTGGCTAGCCAAACGCGGGCTGGTTCATAGATCGTTGGGCTTCGATTACCAAGGAATAGAGACTTTACAAATAAAGCCCGAAGATTGGCATTCTATTGCTGTAATTTTATATGTATATGGTTACAATTATTTACGTTCCCAATGTGCCTATGATGTGGCACCAGGTGGCCTCTTAGCCAGTGTGTATCATCTTACGAGAATAGAATATGGTGTCAATCAAGCGGAAGAAGTTTGCATAAAAGTATTTACTCACAGGAGTAATCCCAGAATTCCATCTGTTTTCTGGGTTTGGAAAAGTACGGATTTTCAAGAACGGGAATCTTATGATATGTTAGGAATCACTTATGATAGCCATCCGCGGCTGAAACGGATCTTAATGCCCGAAAGTTGGATAGGGTGGCCTTTACGTAAGGATTATATTGCCCCCAATTTTTATGAAATACAAGATGCTTATTGAATGATAAAAAATTTGAATGATAAAAATGAGTCTTAGTTTCTACAACTACGGACCTTCGCGGAATATTTTGAATTCGAGTCGTTTTTAGATCAAACAAACAGAAGAATTAAGGTCTTATTCATATTATTATAGATAGCTTAATCTCCAATTTGAAAGATACTTTTTTCCTAAAAGCCGAGCCAATAGGATGAACTAAAAAAAAAAAAAAGAGTTCTGCATTATGAACTTTGTATCGCGCACATAACTTAGTCAACTTTAGTCACATAACTGGGAATGAATAAATAAGATTGGAAAGCAATACAATAAATGGGGGGGTTAAAATTCTATTTCTATTGTATCTAATCTAATGAATCTTGGGGGTATTTCTGCCCTTCAACGATAGATACTATAGATAGATATAGATAGATAGATATAGATCTTTTTTTTTTTACTTTTTTTTATTCTTTCAACCAGAACTTTCCTTTCGAATATGTATTAGGTATAAAGTCTTATACATTTTTTTTGAACGGATGGATCCACAACATGAACAAAAAAGAGAGGGGGATAAAGGATTATTGCACTTTTTTTACTAAAGATACGTTTAATTTGAAGACTATAAACTTATCAAAATTAATCAATCCTATGCCAAGAACCAGATTTGAACTGGTGACACGAGGATTTTCAGTCCTCTGCTCTACCAACTGAGCTATCCCGGCCATTACCGAAGTATCATTCTCATTTTATGAGATGACTTAGGTCTATGTCAATTAAAAGAAACGCAAAAGTAGTAAATGAAAAAAGTTTTGGACCGGGAATTTATTGGATCTTCGAAAAGAAGACTTTCTAAGTTTTAGAATGAAAAATTATTTAGATTCGAAATAATTCAAATCGATAGTTCTTTCTCATTTGTATATGTATGATATATCCCACAAGACTTGTATATAATAAGAAAAGAAATTCGAGTTTGTAAAAGTGTCGGATGAATGAAAAAAGATCAATGAATTCTTGAATAACTAAAAAAAGGGTAAGGTGTCAAACAGACTTTTTTAGGGAGTAGGGTTGGGGATAGAGGGACTTGAACCCTCACGATTTTAAAAGTCAACGGATTTTCATCTTACTATAAATTTCATTGTTGTCAGTATTGACATGTAGAATGGGACTCTATCTTTATTCTCGTCCGATTAATAAGTTCCACCAAGGATCTATCAGACTATGAAGTGAATCGTTTGATTCAACACAAGGGATTGAACTCCATTTGTTAGAACAGCTTCCATTGAGTCTCTGCACCTATCCCGCTTTCTAAACTCTGGTTTGTTCGCGTAACCCAGGATTTGGCTCAGGATTGCCCATTGTTAATTCCAGGGTTTCTCTGAATTTGAAAGTTATCACTTAGTAGGTTTCCATACCAAGGCTCAATCCAATTAAGTCCGTAGCGTCTACCAATTCCGCCATATCCCCCTTTTTGCTTTGAGATTAGGATCTCATTATGATGTCTTTCCACTTTTTCTTATGACGAAACCTTGGAATTCATTACATACAGATACTTATTTTATTTCTTTGGTATCTTCTTGCATTTTTTTTAGCCCCATCCATATTGATTTAGTTTAATCAACAAAGATTCTATCATTTTTGTATTTGCAATTCAATATGGTTATATATTAGAGAACATATATATGTTCTTCCTTTTCTCATCGTTGTCTTCAATTTTAAGAAATAGTCGAACGGTCGATTCGTTTTTTTTACTTCCATGAAAAGAAATTTATGATCATTATTGAAACTTAGAATTCTACAATGTGCAATGTAAAAAGATTATAAGTCTACTTCGTAGATTTGAAATTCGAATAATTCTAAAAAAGTATATTCGAAATGAATATTCGAATATTCATTCTAATAATTTAATTCTATAAAATAATAAAGAATATAAAAAGAGAAAAAGTATCAAATAATAATAATTGCATGAGGTTAGAACAAAAAAACCAAGAATTTCAAATCAGATATCATTTAACTTTAAAAAAAAAGCTTTCCGGTCTAATTAAAATTTTCTTATTTAGAAACTCATGAAATCAAAATTAGAAAGTCGATATATTGCTATATTATATTAATTCATTAAGGTTTTGTTTTATTTATTTAATGATAGTCACTATTTATTTGAGCTATATTCTGTTCTAGAATATCGAAAATATGATGAATTCTAAATAGATAAGGAAAAATATGAATAGAATAGTTAATTAATACGATCTAGTAGTTTAGTGAATTTGTATACACTATTTTAGTTGAGCCCGCTTAGCTCAGAGGTTAGAGCATCGCATTTGTAATGCGATGGTCATCGGTTCGATTCCGATAGCCGGCTTTTACATAGTTTTTCATTTTTTTTACATGATTTTTAATGTACTTTCAAAAAAAAATAAGATTGAAAAGACTTCTTTCACCTTTTTCCAAGAGTTACCACGCCATTTATATTATGTCATATAAACTTCCATATAGGAATATATATTGGGGTAAAAGGGTTAGATCTTGGCAAAATAAATGAAGAAAATAAAGGAAAATTTTTGTGATTTATTGATTTATATATATTGTATATACAATAAAAAAAATCTGTATATTGAGAGAATATATCTTCTGACTCTTTGTATTCCAATAGTTTATTGGAGTGGATTTTACGTTATTTATCATTATCATTTAGTTCAGTTTTAATTTTGTTTAGTTTTTGTACAATTTCAATAAAAAAAGGAGTCTTTATGTCACGTTACCGAGGGCCTCGTTTTAAAAAAATACGCCGTCTGGGGGCTTTACCGGGACTAACTAGTAAAAGGCCTAGGGCAGGAAGCGATCTTAGAAACCAATCACGCTCCGGAAAAAAATCTCAATATCGTATTCGTTTAGAAGAAAAACAAAAATTGCGTTTTCATTATGGTCTTACAGAACGCCAATTACTTAAATATGTTCGTATCGCCGGAAAAGCTAAGGGGTCAACGGGTCAAGTTTTATTACAATTACTTGAAATGCGTTTGGATAACATCCTTTTTCGGTTGGGTATGGCTTTGACTATTCCTCAAGCGCGCCAATTAGTTAACCATGGGCATATTTTAGTTAATGGTCGTATAGTTGATATACCAAGTTATCGATGCAAACCCCGAGATATTATTACAGTGAAGGATGAACAAAACTCTAGAACTTTGGTTCAAAATCTTCTTGAGTCATCTGCCCCCGAGGAATTGCCAAACCATCTGACTCTTCACACATTCCAATATGAAGGGTTAGTCAATCAAATAATAGATAGGAAATGCGTCGGTTTGAAAATAAATGAATTGCTTGTCGTAGAATATTACTCTCGCCAGACTTAAAAAACCTAAGTGAAGTAAAAAAAAATCACTAAAAACAAGAGTTCGGACAACTCCCCTTTGCCCGCTTTTTTGATTAAAACTAAAAAGGGACAAGGTAAGGGATTTTGTCGGGGAATCTTTTTCCTATTCATGTATCATAGATTGGTAGGGAGGTTTGGATCCCTTGTTTGCTCTTCCCAGCATTTTCCATAGCAAAGAAATGTAGATTTTATATCTAGAAAAATTGGAAGTAGATAGAATATTTTTTTATAAAAAACGAGTCCGCTTTTATGTTAGTTCGTACTATAAAATTCCTTTGTTTGTGAGAAAATTTTCTCACAAAAGAAAAGTTAAAGGAAATAAAAAGAGTTATAGAATGGATTACTACCTATGCCAAGATCGCGTATAAATGGAAATTTTATTGATAAAACCTTTACAATTGTAGCCGATATCTTATTACGAGTCATTCCGACAACTTCCGGAGAAAAAGAGGCATTTACTTATTACAGAGATGGTGCGATTTGATTATCATTATCATTTTTTTCTATTTCTCACCGATTTGGAATAGAAAAAAATGAGTATTGAAAAAAATCTACGCTTTTGAAGGTGAAGTTTATAATATAAAAAAGCAATCCCTTCTGTCATGTATCCACGATTAGTGCAGCCTTAGATGCTTCAATTATGAATTCTAGTATTGAGCAAAAGGTTTTTTACCTACGGTTCCCGTATTACAGATCAATCCTACTAGACTAATACAATATACGAATAGGAGGCACAGGGGAAGAAGCACTACGCCGAGAAATCAACAACACGAAAACTTTCTTCAAAAAGATTCCTTTTCTTTCTTCTTCTTTGGGATTGGGACTAATTAAAATGGTTGGAACAATAAACATCCATCTCGTCCGTACTTTGGATACCCGTATAACCATTGAAGACTGTTGAAGTGACTAATTCCTGGAAATTTAGGGGCGTTGAGAACAAAGAAATTGTTAGAGTTTCCTTTTTTATTTTTATCTAGTATGAATATGAATCCACTTGGTAGTAAGAAAAGATCTTTTACAAGAAGGTTGGCTAGGGATTTCTTGTAAAAACATTAGCCCCGCTTAGTTCATAATGACATCAAATTTTTCCATATCCATATATTTATTATTTTCATTATGCACCTAAAGGAGGAGCCGTATGAGATGAAAATCTCACATACGGTTCTGAAACGGAGAATTCGTTAAAGCGAATGACGACCGTAACGGATGTCGGCTCAATCTGAAGGAAATTATGCGGAAGCATTACAGAATTATTATGAAGCTATGCGACTAGAAATTGACCCCTATGATCGAAGTTATATACTCTATAATATAGGCCTTATCCACACAAGTAATGGGGAACATACCAAAGCTTTAGAATATTATTTTCGGGCATTAGAACGAAACCCCTTTTTACCACAAGCTTTTAATAATATGGCTGTGATCTGTCATTACGTGCGACTATCTCCACTATAGAAAAAAAGAACGAACAGCTAGTCAATGAAATACTAGAAAAAAAAAAAGGCTTTCTACATAAGCATCGTCCAAAACGATTTTTTATCAGCTGTAGCAAATAAATAAACTTCATGGATCGAAATATGAAGTGAAGACTAGATATGCCTAAATACTTTATTTTCTATGGATAAAAAAAGATTTAATTGATAGAGGAAGCACCGTAAAGATCAACTGGA
>NW_026015927.1:0-5000 GCF_020379485.1 Brassica napus | reverse complement strand
GTAAAAAAAGGGAAAATTTATTATTTATATCTAATTCAATACAATATTTAAATAAAATAATAGCAAACTGTAAATGAGAGTTTCTTTCTCACATACACCTTCAATCCCATTACATTGTCATCTTGTAAGCATCAATATGGAAATATTTGATTGATATCTGAAGCCATTCTTTATGATTCGATTTTTTGATTCTTAATACAATTTGATTCTTATACAACTAGAATTTAGGCTCTTGTTATGTTCTGGAATCAAAACAAGATATTGAAATACCCTTTAGGTATTAAAAAATTTGGAATAAGACTTTCTTTCTCTAGGCAGGAACGCAATATATTTCCTATGAAATATAGAAACAAGAAGATTAAATAAGAGATATCGACAGATTTCCGAATAAAAAAATATGAAATAAAACAAATCTACTGTTTCAATTTTATCTCTATCGAATTTGAATATCAGAATAGTGGATATAGTCATGATTCGACGGGTTAGGTCCACTTACTTTTTCTTTTGGATTTGTTGATTTCTAATCTATCGAAAAAGGGAAACAACGAATATCTATTTGGCGATTCAAAAGCCGACTTATTATTATTCATTGTATTATAATATAAAAATGTTCAATTTGATTTTCTAAATTACTCTCTCACTTTATTATTAGTTATTATTAAACTCTCTCACTTTATTATTAGTTATTATTAAAATGAAATTCATTAGAATGAAATTCAAAAAATTCGAAATTATAGACTTTCGAATGAAATTTTTCCTATATAGAAAGTTAAAGAAAGTAATAGAAAGTTAAAGAAAGTAAAAGCCCCTTATCGGATTTGAACCGATGACTTACGCCTTACCATGGCGTTACTCTACCACTGAGTTAAAAGGGCCGTCTTGATTTAATTCCTGACTGAGTCGATAGGTAAATCAAATATATATATATATTAAATATATATACAATAGACGCATAGTGGTTAGTAGCTCATTTCGCAACTAGAAGCGAGAATCGATAACTTAACTTATCAATCCATCGTCTAATTAGGGAAGAAAGATGGATTCTGTCTGACTTTCTTGGGTTAGTGTTAGATAGGGACACTACTATTTCTTAACAATGAGATGAGGCAATCTATTAAGTAAAGTAAAAAAAACGAAACTTAACCCTCTTTTTTATTTTTTTTCTGTCAGACCAATCACTTCTTTAAAAGATTTTATACTAGACTTTTTTTCGATTTTTTTTTTTTTTCATATTTCCACTTCAAATATAAAAAGAAAATATATCGATTTTTTTTATAGAATTGTGATTAGAATATGAATATAAATGTAAAATAAAAAAATGATATAGAATGCTATAGAAAAAAATAAAAAATCTTATAAGCTAGTCATACCATTTGATTATATTGACAATTTTAAAAAACTGATCATACTATGATCATAGTATGATGGCGGTTGAGCAAGTATGCCCCCATCGTCTAGTGGTTCAGGACATCTCTCTTTCAAGGAGGCAGCGGGGATTCGACTTCCCCTGGGGGTAGGGTACTACGAAAGGAAGTTGATCATGGATTATCCATAAAGTTCGAATAGATTCTTCCTGGGTCGATGCCCGAGCGGTTAATGGGGACGGACTGTAAATTCGTTGGCAATATGTCTACGCTGGTTCAAATCCAGCTCGGCCCAATAATTCGCTGTCTACATAACCTTTTTTGTTTTGCATAATTGACAGAGAAGGGTAAGAAAAAAGTCAAATATCTGGGTATATTTCGACTTTACTTTTTTCTTTATTTCTTGTGGCTCGTTACTTTTTGTTTCCATAAAAAATTACAATAAAAAATAGATTATCAATCGATTTTAGAATAATGCAAGGATTACTAGTAATCGGCCTTGATATCACTTTAGTGATATCCATATAGATATCAATATATTACTTGTGATTTTCTTTGTTACAAAACACTAATTTGAATCTAAAATTGAAATGATTATGATGAAATCATAAGAAGGAATATGTAAGCTACCCGCTTTATTTCCATGGGATTGTAGTTCAATTGGTCAGAGCACCGCCCTGTCAAGGCGGAAGCTGCGGGTTCGAGCCCCGTCAGTCCCGGCGGATTCAATTAAAAAAAAAGACATAAACTCCCCTTTTTGTTTCTGGGCAAGGGGATCAAAATGGTTTCGGTTATCTTTTTGTTTTATTTTTCTTTTTTCATCAAGCAAAAGAAAGGGGTATTTCTTTTGCACCAATTTAAAGACATATGTAAATTAGTATAATTATAATTATTGAGAGCATTCACCACTTCAAGAACGAGATACTGTATGGGGTTTCCTCTTTTTGTCAATTAATCTCCCATTAACTCGTGTAGGAAAATAAAATAGGATAGCGTATAATACGTTTGCCAAGAGTACCTATATATACTTTTGTTTCTATGAAGTCAAGGAAGTGAAAATAGTTCGAATCCAACCAAGTAAAGAGGATGTTTCAAAAAAAAAGATCAAATTAGTCTTCCCTAATGAATATGCTCTTTTTAAAGATTAGAGTCGATGTCGAAGAAAAACTCGTAAGAAAATTTAATATAGTTAATTTTTTGGAATATTTTCGTTTTTTTTTTTCGGGACTCGTCTTTATCACATTTCCTTTGTTTTACAAAAAGATCATAGACCCTTACAAAAACAAAATTTTGAAAATTTCAAATTGAAATTTCGTACTTGTTTTCTCTATTTGATTTCTATTGTTTATTTAAGGTTCTTTAGAAACTCTTTTTATAAACAATCGAAGTATAAAAGGTTTTTTATGATATTTCATCAGATGATTGTACAAGGAAAGTACTAGGTTGTAGAAAAGAAAGCGGTGAAAAAGAATCATAAATAAATAGTTTTTTATTGGATCAGGAATCTCATTATGTATTCGGTGTGGATAAAAGATCTTCCTATGTTATACTATTAAATTCTTGACGATGAATCGATTTTATAGCTCCGATATTGTTATTCATGATATTTCTTTCATTCGATATCATCGAAATCTAATTCATCTGAGTGAGTTTACAAGCGAAAGATTTCTCATCTCTATGGGATTAAATCCCGAGATATTCCAAAGAAAAAAAAATAAATAATAAACGATTTAATTATGGAAGTCAATATTCTTGCATTTATTGCTACTGCACTCTTCATTCTCGTTCCTACTGCTTTTTTGCTTATAATTTACGTAAAAACGGTTAGTCAAAATAATTAATTTGAATACAATTTGACTATCAATGACAAAAAAGGATGTCAATTTCTCGTCTTAAATGAAAGGAATGCATTAGATTCAGTAGTATCCTAAGGGGCCCGCTAGTATGGTAGAAAGAGATCTCTTTCTACCATACTAGCCATTATGGTTATTGTAATGTATAAAGATACAAGTGAAATATCTTAATATAAAGGAATCCACCCATATCTCTCTTTTTCTTTATAAATGTAAATATAAATTAATATAGAATATGAAATCTATGTACATACTTTCTCAATTTCATTTGTTTGTTTGATCCATTTAATACGGATAATCCGAATTCGATGGAAACCTCTTGAGATTTCGAAAGGGGGTTATCCCATGAATGGTTAACGGTATAAACTCTGATATCAAAAAATAAAATGAGTCAATAAAACAAAACATAAATCCAATTTCTAAAAAAAGATCTTAAAAAAAATTGCCGGCCGGTCTAGAAAACTAAAACAATTGATACAGGTTGATAGAGTTTGATTATTATCGCAATTAGGAGTACTTCTAGAGTCCACTTCTTCCCCACACTACGAGAGAGAGGGAAAATGTAAAAACTACCATTAAACCAGCCCATGCGAGACTTACTATATCCATGTGAATTCTGTCCCCTATGAATATGAAGAAACTTTTCCATTATTGTTCACTAATAATAGTGAAATCACTGGTGCAGAGTCAAAAAAGGGAGAGATATTTGGTCACCATTGATGAACTACTCCAAAAAATCCACTTATCTTATACTGAGTTATTCTTAATTATAGAATTTCTAGTAGAATCGACAAGATGTAAACACAAGTAAACAGATACTTTTCGAAGTATCCAAAAAATCTGACTCATATGTAGAAAGAATAATCTTTTTTCTTTCTTTTATCGTTTTTTATTTTTATTTGAAGTAAAACGAAAGGCAATTCTTCATCTAATCTAATATTGATTGAATGTCTGAGCATTCCGACACTTTCATGAGTCTATATCCAAAGTATCTTAGATCCTTTCCAAAACTATTAATTTAATTCCCTCTCTGCCTATCCAATCTAATGGATTTCCCTCCACTCGTTTTAGTTTTCCTCTAATCTGATAGGTAAAACTTTAGGTTAGAGAATAGAACCTCGAGAGCCAGGGGCTTAGAATCACGAAAAGAAAGTATCAAGAGTCTTTTCCTACGTTTGTTATAGTTTTATAACAGGAGATTTCAAGTCTCCTGTTGAGGCGGCACCCGGATTTGAACTGGGGAAAAAGGATTTGCAGTCCCCCGCCTTACCACTCGGCCATGCCGCCAAAATGATTTGTACTAGATTCAAATTTTCTCTTGTTTTTTTTTCAACTCCGAAAAAAATATAGATTTTCAGTCACAAAATATAGAATCTAGTACAAATCAGAACCATTAACTATTGACTGTAAATTCATGACCTTTTTTGAATTCAAATTTACATTTTTTATTTCTAATAATATAAGATAAGAAAATCATTAGAAATAGATTTATAACTAATCTATTTTGAGTTTTTTCAATTAAAAAGAAATCTTCTTCCATTTGAATTATAACACTAATAAGAGTATATGTAAACCCCAGAATCAGAACATACGTTACCTTGTATAGCTCTATAATGGGGTATTTTATCTCTCTAGGGATGCTTTTGAGGAGTAATTCTCAATAATTTTTGTATTGAAATTTTTCATTGAATACATTGAAAAAAATTTTTAATTTTTGGTAGAGCACAGCATGTGCTGTTCCAAATAGAACTGTACCACCTATAAAGAAGCAAACGAGACATAT
>NW_026015926.1:0-3483 GCF_020379485.1 Brassica napus | reverse complement strand
AACGCGGATAAAAAAGGGGGAAGGAAAGGACAAGGAAGAAGGATGGATAGGGGAACGGAAATACGGAAATGTATTAACCGGATATTTTCTTCCTCTCAGAGACAATGAACGCTGACGACGTTGTGCTCCGGAGAAGTTTCAATCGTCAGAATTTGTATAAACAATCATTTGATTCCCCCTCTGATTCTCCCAGAGAGGGGTGGAAGAGGACTTGCTCTGTTTTGAAAGCTGAAATCGAATTGATGGTTTTGAACTCTTGCAAAAATTTTATTGATACAATGCTGCGATATGAAGGAAAGTATTTTATGCGATTTTCATTTATGGTCATACGGACATAGTAAAGCGAAGACAGAGATCTGGAGGAGAGCTCACCAGACACGCGGCAGACAAAATGAGAAATGAGCATGGTTTGTCACCAGTGATTTCAATGAAATGCTCAACAACCAAGATAAGGAGGGGAGGAGTAGAAAGAACAGAAGGCTCGTTTGTTGTTTTTGATACTTTTGTATCGGAAAATGATCTGTATGACCTCTATCATTCGGGTGATTTTCTTTTTGGGGGGGTCCGAAGTGAAGGAGGGTGGGTCCGAAGTGGAAGGAGTGTCCACGACGCTTGGATAGCGCCATGGCCAACAGTGAGTGGGTTGAGAGTTTTGGATCAGGACACTCGGAGTACTTGAATATGAAGGATCTGATCATAAGCCTATCATCATTTGTTTGAAGTGACGAAAGGAAAAAAGGAAAAGGACTATTCCGGTTCGACAGGAGACTAAAGACAACCCCTTGGTGAAGGATCTATTGCAAGTACCTGGAAGGGTCCTAGAGGGGGAAAGTAGTACTCAGAAGATCATTCAGTTTGAGAGGAGCCATCGTGAGATGGAACAAGGAACAACAAGCTAACAGTCGTACCATCATAGATACACGAAAGCAAGAACTCGAAGAGGCAATGGTAAGTCCTCTAAATGATGGAGAGCGTATTTTCCAAATAAATCAAGAGCGAGAGAAGCCTATAAAGCTGAAGAAGAGTTTGAAGAGTTTTGGAGGCAAAGAAGTAGAATTCTGTGGCTGAGCTTGGGAGACAAAATACGGGGTACTTTCACTCCATCACAAAAGAGGAGGAAGGCGATAAACAATATCACTGTGATGGAGGATACAGCGGGTGTCGTGCATTACAAGGAAGAGGAAATCGCCTCCACTATCGTGAAGTATTCACAGATCTTTTCACCTCGAAAGAGGAAGAACATAAACATATTGTAGAAGCAGCGATAACACCAATGATCTCGGAAGAAAATAATGAGATACTGATCAGTATTCCGAGCGCCAACGAGATCAGAGAGCAGCGCTATTTCTATTACATTAAGATAAAGCGCCAGGACCCGACGGGTTTCCGCAGGCTTCTTTCAGACAAATTGGGAAACTATCAAGGATGAGATCATCTCAGAGATCAGAGTTTTTTCGATACAGGCGACTACCATAGGGAATAAATGAGACTCATATCCGTTTAATTCCCAAGGTACACGGCCCAAGGAGTGTATCAGATTATAGACCAATTGCGCTATGCAACGTCTACTACAAAATAATCTCGAAACTCTTGACGAAAAGACTCCATCCGATCCTAGATGAGTTAATTTCAGAAAATCAGTCAGCATTCGTCCCCAACAGAGCCATATCGGACAACGTTTTGATTACTCACGAAGTGCTTCACTTCCTTAAGACGTCTGAGGAGAGTAAGAGGTGTTCCATGGCAGTCAAAACCGACATGAGCAAAGCTTATGATAGGCTCGAATGGAGTTTTCATTGAATCAGTACTTCAACGGTTTGGCTTTCATGAGAAATGGGTGACGACCATCATGCAGTGTGTCAGAACCGTGTCCTTCTCATACCTGATGAATGGAACAGCGAAAGGGAAGAGTTATACCGGGAAGGGGGAATCCGTCAAGGAGACCCGCTATCACCGTACCTATTCATCTTATGCAGCGAGGTACTGTCGGGCCTGTGTTTGAAGGCACAAAGGGAGGGGAAGCTACAGGGTATTAGAGTAGCAACAGAATGCCCCCGAGTGAACCATCTACTCTTTGCGGACGATACGATGTTTTTCTGCCGTACAAACAGAAAAGAGCGTGAAGCGTGAGGCGTTGAAGGATATTTTGCTTCTTTATGAGCAAGCGTCGGTTCGGAAAATAAACAAGGATAAATCAGCAATAACTTTCTCCAAATGGCACCTCGGAGCTAAGAGATAGAGTGAAAAACGAGCTGCTGATAGAAAAGGAAGGAGGGGTGGGAAAGTACCTCGGGCTCCCCGAGCATTTTTGGTAGGAAAAAGAAGGATCTTTTCTCTCGGGGTGGTAGACAAAATTCGACAGAAAGCCTGCAGTTGTCAACAAAAAGATTATCTGTCGCGGGCAAGCTGGTGATGCTGAAGAGTATACTGGCGGCATGCCGACTCACACAATGTCGTTCAAATTACCTATGTCTATGGTAAAACATATTCAATCAGCCTGACTAGGTTTTGGTGGGATTCGAAACGGATGAGAGAAAAATGGCTTGGATTATATGGGACACGCTTACAAAGACCAAAGGAGATGGCAGTTTGGGATTCCGAGATATTGAATGTTTCAATGACGCTCTGCTCGGGAAACTAGCTGGAGAATAATTATGAAACCTCAGAGCCTACTCGACAGAATCCTTACGGGAAAGTATTGCAAATACAGCCCTTTCTTAGAAGTTCAACCAGCTGCGGTGTGTTCTCATGGCTGGCGCGGTATCTTGGTTGGCCAGATCTTTTGGCTGAACATCTGGGATGGGCGATAGGAGATGGAGAATCAGTAAAGATCTGGGATGAGGCTTGGATATCGACAGAGCGGAGAGAGGATTATGGGCCCTGCCAACGGAAGCTTCAAAAGATTTCTTGGTATCGTCTCTATTTCAGGAGGGATCGAGAGAATGGGATCAGGAAAAGGTGGAAGCCTACTACCAGAGCTGAAGACAACAATCTTGAGCATTAAAACCAGCAGGAAGGGAGGACCAGATAAACGAATTTGGTTGAGGAACCCTTCAGGAGAATACACTGCAAAAACGGGATATGTTGCAGCTTTAGAGAGGAGAGCAATTAACCCCAACATTGCAAAGGATAACAGGAGAACCTAGCAGATGGATTAAGGACTATGGGTAATGCACATGCCACCAAAGATGAAACTTCTAATATGGAAGGCGTATCATAATGCGCCTCCCAGTTAATGAGGAGACTTGCAGCCCGTCAAATAATCCCAAATCTCAAGTGTTGTAGCTGTGATGAAGCGGAGACATAATACATTTTATTTTCCTATGTCCAGTTGCACAAGAGGTGTGGAGAGATTCCCATCAAAAATGGAGATTTATTTAACAACATCACTGTTTTTGTGGAGGGATGGAGAAGGGCCCACCGAGCAGTAGCTCTTCCCCTACTGGAGTAATTTCAGAGAACCTGGCGGCATGGATTATATGG
>NW_026015925.1:0-44119 GCF_020379485.1 Brassica napus | reverse complement strand
ATAAAGTGGTGGAGAATCACCAGGAATTGAAATAAATCTCATAGGAGTTGAGGAAAAGAATTTATCCCACTTCAAATCGGTGATTCCAGTTTCCCAGTTTGGGAATAGCACAGCTTCTTCGTCGTTCCAATCAAACCAGGATGAATCACTTTGTAAGAGCTTGATTTGGATACATAAAGTGGTGGAGAATCACCAGGAGTTGAATAAATCTCATAGGAGTTGGGATGAAGAAGTGTATCCCACTTCAAATCAGGTGATTCCAGTTTCCAGTTTGGAATAGCACAGCTTCTTCGTCGTTCCAATCAAACCAGGATGAATCACTTTGTAGAAGCTTGATTTGGATACATAAAGTGGTGGAGAATCACCAGGAAGTTGAATAATCTCATAGGAGTTGGAAGAAAAGTTATCCCACTTAAATCAGGTGATTCCAGTTTCCCAGTTTGGGAATAGGACAGCTTCTTCGTCGTTCCAATCAACCAGGATGAATCACTTTGTAAGAACTTGATTTGGATACATAAAGTGGTGGAGAATCACCAGGAAGTTGAATAAATCTCAAGGAGTTGGGATGAAGAATTTCCCACTTTCAATCAGGTGATTCCAGTTTCCCAGTTTGGGAAATAGCACAGCTTCTTCGTCGTTCCAATCAAACCAGGATGAATCACTTTGTGAGAAGCTTGATTTGGATACATAAAGTGGTGGAAGCACAAACCAGAGTTGAATAAATCTCATAGGAGTTGGATGAAGAAGTTATCCCACTTTCAAATCAGGTGATTCCATTTTCCCCAGTTTGGGAATAGGACAGCTTCTTCGTCGTTCCAATCAAACCAGGATGAATCACTTGTGAGAAGCTTGATTTGGATACATAAAGTGGTGGAGAATCACCAGGAAGTTGAATAAATCTCATAGGAGTTGGGATGAAGAAGTTATCCCACTTTCAAATCAGGTGATTCCAGTTTCCCAGTTTGGGAATAGGACAGCTTCTTCGTCGTTCCAATCAAACCAGGATGAATCACTTTGTGAGAAGCTTGATTTGGATACATAAAGTGGTGGAGAATCACCAGGAGTTGAATAAATCTCATAGGAGTTGGGATGAAGAAGTTATCCCACTTTCAAATCAGGTGATTCCAGTTCCCAGTTTGGGAATAGCACAGCTTCTTTCGTCGTTCCAATCAAACAGGATGAATCACTTTGTAAGAAGCTTGATTTGGATACATAAAGTGGTGGAATCACCAGGAAGTTGAATAAATCTCATAGGAGTTGGGATGAAGAAGTTATCCCACTTTCAAATCAGGTGATTCCAGTTTCCCAGTTTGGAATAGGACAGCTTCTTCGTCTTCCAATCAAACCAGGATGAATCTCTTTGTAAGAAGCTTGATTTGGATACATAAAGTGGTGGAGAATCACCAGGAAGTTGAATAATCTCATAGGAGTTGGGATGAAGAATTATCCCACTTTCAAATCAGGTGATTCCAGTTTCCCAGTTTGGGAATAGCACAGCTTCTTCGTCGTTCCAATCAAACCAGGATAACACTTTGTGAGAAGCTTGATTTGGATACATAAAGTGGTGGAGAATCACCAGGAAGTTGAATAAATCTCATAGGAGTTGGGATGAAGAAGTTATCCCACTTTCAAATCAGGTGATTCCAGTTTCCAGTTTGGGAATAGCACAGCTTCTTCGTCGTTCCAATCAAACCAGGATGAATCACTTTGTGTAGAAGCTTGATTTGGATACATAAATGGTGGAAATCACCAGGAAGTTGAATAAATCTCATAGGAGTTGGGATGAAGAGTTATCCCACTTTCAAATCAGGTGATTCCAGTTTCCCAGTTTGGGAATAGACAGCTTCTTCGTCGTTCCAATCAAACCAGAGAATCACTTTGTGAGAAGCTTGATTTGGATACATAAATGGTGGAGAATCACCAGGAAGTTGAATAAATCTCATAGGAGTTGGATGAAGAAGTTATCCCACTTTCAAATCAGGTGATTCCAGTTTCCAGTTTGGGAATAGCACAGCTCTCTTCGTCGTCGTTCCAATCAAACCAGGATGAATCACTTTGTAAAGCTTGATTTGGATACATAAAGTGGTGGAGAATCACCAGGAAGTTGAATAAATCTCATAGGAGTTGGGATGAAGAAGTTATCCCACTTTCAAATCAGGATTCCAGTTTCCCAGTTTGGGAATAGCACAGCTTCTTCGTCGTTCCAATCAAACCAGGATGAATCACTTTGGAGAAGCTTGATTTGGATACATAAAGTGGTGGAGAAATCACCAGGAAGTTGAATAAATCTCATAGGAGTTGGGATGAAGAAGTTATCCCCACTTTCAAATCAGGTGATTCCAGTTTCCCAGTTGGGAAGCACAGCTTCTTCTTCTTCGTTCCAATCAAACCAGGATGAATCACTTTGTGAGAAGCTTGATTTGGATACATAAAGTGGTGAGAATCACCAGGAAGTTGAATAAATCTCATAGGAGTTGGATAAGAAGTTATCCCACTTTCAAATCAGGTGATTCCAGTTTCCCAGTTTGGGAATAGCACAGCTTCTTCGTCGTTCCAATCAACCAGGATGAATCACTTTGTGAGAAGCTTGATTTGGATACATAAAGTGGTGGAGAATCACCAGGAAGTTGAATAAATCTCATAGGAGTTGGAGAAGAAAGTTATCCCACTTAAATCAGGTGATTCCAGTTTCCCAGTTTGGGAATACACAGCTTCTTCGTCGTTCCAATCAAACCAGATGAATCACTTTGTGAGAAGCTTGATTTTGGATACATAAAGTGGTGGAGAATCACCAGGAAGTTGAATAAATCTCATAGGAGTTGGGAGAAGAAGTTATCCCACTTTCAAATCAGGTATTCCAGTTTCCCTTTGGAATAGCACAGCTTCTTCCTCGTTCCAATCAAACCAGGATGAATCACTTTGTGAGAAGCTTGATTTGGATACATAAAGTGGTGGAGAATCACCAGGAAGTTGAATAAATCTCATAGGAGTTGGGATGAAGAAGTTATCCCACTTTCAAATCAGGTGATTCCAGTTTCCCAGTTTGGGAATAGCACAGCTTCTTCGTCTTTCCAATCAAACCAGATGAATCACTTTGTGAGAAGCTTGATTTGGATACATAAAGTGTGGAGAATCACCAGGAAGTTGAATAAATCTCATAGGAGTTGGGATGAAGAAGTTATCCCACTTTCAAATCAGGTGATTCCAGTTTCCCAGTTTGGGAATAGCACAGCTTCTTCGTCGTTCCAATCAAACCAGATGAATCACTTTGTGAGAAGCTTGATTTGGATACATAAGTGGTGGAGAATCACCAGGAAGTTGAATAAATCTCATAGGAGTTGGGATGAAGAAGTTATCCCACTTTCAAATCAGGTGATTCCAGTTTCCCAGTTTGGGAATAGCACAGCTTCTTCGTCGTTCCAATCAAACCAGGATGAATCACTTTGTAGAAGCTTTATTTGATACATAAAGTGGTGGAGAATCACCAGGAAGTTGAATAAATCTCATAGGAGTTGGGAGAAGAAGTTATCCCACTTTCAAATCAGGTGATTCCAGTTTCCCAGTTTGGGAATAGCACAGCTTCTTCGTCGTTCCAATCAAACCAGGATGATCACTTTGTGAGAAGCTTGATTTGGATACATAAAGTGTGGAGAATCACCAGGAAGTTGAATAAATCTCATAGGAGTTGGGATGAAGAAGTTATCCCACTTTCAAATCAGGTGATTCCAGTTTCCCAGTTTGGGAAGAGCACAGCTTCTTCGTCGTTCCAATCAAACCAGGATGAATCACTTTGTGAGAGCTTGATTTGGATACATAAAGTGGTGGAGAATCACCAGGAAGTTGAATAAATCTCATAGGAGTTGGGATGAAGAAGTTATCCCACTTTCAAATCAGGTGATTCCAGTTTCCCAGTTTGGGAATAGCACAGCTTCTTCGTCGTTCCAATCAAACCAGGATGAATCACTTTGTGAGAAGCTTGATTTGGATACATAAAGTGGTGGAGAATCACCAGGAAGTTGAATAAATCTCATAGGAGTTGGGAAGAAGAAGTTATCCCACTTTCAAATCAGGTGATTCCAGTTTCCCAGTTTGGGAATAGCACAGCTTCTTCGTCGTTCCAATCAAACCAGGATGAATCACTTTGTGAGAAGCTTGATTTGGATACATAAAGTGGTGGAGAATCACAGGAAGTTGAATAAATCTCATAGGAGTTGGGATGAAGAAGTTATCCCACTTTCAAATCAGGTGATTCCAGTTTCCCAGTTTGGGAATAGCACAGCTTCTTCGTCGTTCCAATCAAACCAGGATGAATCACTTTGTGAGAAGCTTGATTTGGATACATAAAGTGGTGGAGAATCACCAGGAAGTTGAATAAATCTCATAGGAGTTGGGATGAAGAAGTTATCCCACTTTCAAATCAGGTGATTCCAGTTTCCCAGTTTGGGAATAGCACAGCTTCTTCGTCGTTCCAATCAAACCAGGATGAATCACTTTGTAAGAAGCTTGATTTGGATACATAAAGTGGTGGAGAATCACCAGGAAGTTGAATAAATCTCATAGGAGTTGGGATGAAGAAGTTATCCCACTTTCAAATCAGGTGATTCCAGTTTCCCAGTTTGGGAATACACAGCTTCTTCGTCGTTCCAATCAAACCAGGATGAATCACTTTGTGAGAAGCTTGATTTGGATACATAAAGTGGTGGAGAATCACCAGGAAGTTGAATAAATCTCATAGGAGTTGGGATGAAGAAGTTATCCCACTTTCAAATCAGGTGATTCCAGTTTCCCAGTTTGGGAATAGCACAGCTTCTTCGTCGTTCCAATCAAACCAGGATGAATCACTTTGTGAGAAGCTTGATTTGGATACATAAAGTGGTGGAGAATCACCAGGAAGTTGAATAAATCTCATAGGAGTTGGGATGAAGAAGTTATCCCACTTTCAAATCAGGTGATTCCAGTTTCCCAGTTTGGGAATAGCACAGCTTCTTCGTCGTTCCAATCAAACCAGGATGAATCACTTTGTAAGAAGCTTGATTTGGATACATAAAGTGGTGGAGAATGACCAGGAAGTTGAATAAATCTCATAGGAGTTGGGAAGAAGAAGTTATCCCACTTTCAAATCAGGTGATTCCAGTTTCCCAGTTTGGGAATAGCACAGCTTCTTCGTCGTTCCAATCAAACCAGGATGAATCACTTTGTGAGAAGCTTGATTTGGATACATAAAGTGGTGGAGAATCACCAGGAAGTTGAATAAATCTCATAGGAGTTGGGAAGAAGAAGTTATCCCACTTTCAAATCAGGTGATTCCAGTTTCCCAGTTTGGGAATAGCACAGCTTCTTCGTCGTTCCAATCAAACCAGGATGAATCACTTTGTGAGAAGCTTGATTTGGATACATAAAGTGGTGGAGAATCACCAGGAAGTTGAATAAATCTCATAGGAGTTGGGATGAAGAAGTTATCCCACTTTCAAATCAGGTGATTCCAGTTTCCCAGTTTGGGAATAGCACAGCTTCTTCGTCGTTCCAATCAAACCAGGATGAATCACTTTGTGAGAAGCTTGATTTGGATACATAAAGTGGTGGAGAATCACCAGGAAGTTGAATAAATCTCATAGGAGTTGGGAAGAAGAAGTTATCCCACTTTCAAATCAGGTGATTCCAGTTTCCCAGTTTGGGAATAGCACAGCTTCTTCGTCGTTCCAATCAAACCAGGATGAATCACTTTGTGAGAAGCTTGATTTGGATACATAAGTGGTGGAGAATCACCAGGAAGTTGAATAAATCTCATAGGAGTTGGGATGAAGAAGTTATCCCACTTTCAAATCAGGTGATTCCAGTTTCCCAGTTTGGGAATAGCACAGCTTCTTCGTCGTTCCAATCAAACCAGGATGAATCACTTTGTGAGAAGCTTGATTTGGATACATAAAGTGGTGGAGAATCACCAGGAAGTTGAATAATCTCATAGGAGTTGGGATGAAGAAGTTATCCCACTTTCAAATCAGGTGATTCCAGTTTCCCAGTTTGGGAATAGCACAGCTTCTTCGTCGTTCCAATCAAACCAGGATGAATCACTTTGTGAGAAGCTTGATTTGGATACATAAAGTGGTGGAGAATCACCAGGAAGTTGAATAAATCTCATAGGAGTTGGGATGAAGAAGTTATCCCACTTTCAAATCAGGTGATTCCAGTTTCCCAGTTTGGGAATAGCACAGCTTCTTCGTCGTTCCAATCAAACCAGGATGAATCACTTTGTGAGAAGCTTGATTTGGATACATAAAGTGGTGGAGAATCACCAGGAAGTTGAATAAATCTCATAGGAGTTGGGATGAAGAAGTTATCCCACTTTCAAATCAGGTGATTCCAGTTTCCCAGTTTGGGAATAGCACAGCTTCTTCGTCGTTCCAATCAAACCAGGATGAATCACTTTGTAAGAAGCTTGATTTGGATACATAAAGTGGTGGAGAATCACCAGGAAGTTGAATAAATCTCATAGGAGTTGGGATGAAGAAGTTATCCCACTTTCAAATCAGGTGATTCCAGTTTCCCAGTTTGGGAATAGCACAGCTTCTTCGTCGTTCCAATCAAACCAGGATGAATCACTTTGTGAGAAGCTTGATTTGGATACATAAAGTGGTGGAGAATCACCAGGAAGTTGAATAAATCTCATAGGAGTTGGGATGAAGAAGTTATCCCACTTTCAAATCAGGTGATTCCAGTTTCCCAGTTTGGGAATAGCACAGCTTCTTCGTCGTTCCAATCAAACCAGGATGAATCACTTTGTGAGAAGCTTGATTTGGATACATAAAGTGGTGGAGAATCACCAGGAAGTTGAATAAATCTCATAGGAGTTGGGATGAAGAAGTTATCCCACTTTCAAATCAGGTGATTCCAGTTTCCCAGTTTGGGAATAGCACAGCTTCTTCGTCGTTCCAATCAAACCAGGATGAATCACTTTGTGAGAAGCTTGATTTGGATACATAAAGTGGTGGAGAATCACCAGGAAGTTGAATAAATCTCATAGGAGTTGGGATGAAGAAGTTATCCCACTTTCAAATCAGGTGATTCCAGTTTCCCAGTTTGGGAATAGCACAGCTTCTTCGTCGTTCCAATCAAACCAGGATGAATCACTTTGTGAGAAGCTTGATTTGGATACATAAAGTGGTGGAGAATCACCAGGAAGTTGAATAAATCTCATAGGAGTTGGGATGAAGAAGTTATCCCACTTTCAAATCAGGTGATTCCAGTTTCCCAGTTTGGGAATAGCACAGCTTCTTCGTCGTTCCAATCAAACCAGGATGAATCACTTTGTGAGAAGCTTGATTTGGATACATAAAGTGGTGGAGAATCACCAGGAAGTTGAATAAATCTCATAGGAGTTGGGATGAAGAAGTTATCCCACTTTCAAATCAGGTGATTCCAGTTTCCCAGTTTGGGAATAGCACAGCTTCTTCGTCGTTCCAATCAAACCAGGATGAATCACTTTGTGAGAAGCTTGATTTGGATACATAAAGTGGTGGAGAATCACCAGGAAGTTGAATAAATCTCATAGGAGTTGGGATGAAGAAGTTATCCCACTTTCAAATCAGGTGATTCCAGTTTCCCAGTTTGGGAATAGCACAGCTTCTTCGTCGTTCCAATCAAACCAGGATGAATCACTTTGTGAGAAGCTTGATTTGGATACATAAAGTGGTGGAGAATCACCAGGAAGTTGAATAAATCTCATAGGAGTTGGGATGAAGAAGTTATCCCACTTTCAAATCAGGTGATTCCAGTTTCCCAGTTTGGGAATAGCACAGCTTCTTCGTCGTTCCAATCAAACCAGGATGAATCACTTTGTGAGAAGCTTGATTTGGATACATAAAGTGGTGGAGAATCACCAGGAAGTTGAATAAATCTCATAGGAGTTGGGATGAAGAAGTTATCCCACTTTCAAATCAGGTGATTCCAGTTTCCCAGTTTGGGAATAGCACAGCTTCTTCGTCGTTCCAATCAAACCAGGATGAATCACTTTGTGAGAAGCTTGATTTGGATACATAAAGTGGTGGAGAATCACCAGGAAGTTGAATAAATCTCATAGGAGTTGGGATGAAGAAGTTATCCCACTTTCAAATCAGGTGATTCCAGTTTCCCAGTTTGGGAATAGCACAGCTTCTTCGTCGTTCCAATCAAACCAGGATGAATCACTTTGTGAGAAGCTTGATTTGGATACATAAAGTGGTGGAGAATCACCAGGAAGTTGAATAAATCTCATAGGAGTTGGGAAGAAGAAGTTATCCCACTTTCAAATCAGGTGATTCCAGTTTCCCAGTTTGGGAATAGCACAGCTTCTTCGTCGTTCCAATCAAACCAGGATGAATCACTTTGTGAGAAGCTTGATTTGGATACATAAAGTGGTGGAGAATCACCAGGAAGTTGAATAAATCTCATAGGAGTTGGGAAGAAGAAGTTATCCCACTTTCAAATCAGGTGATTCCAGTTTCCCAGTTTGGGAATAGCACAGCTTCTTCGTCGTTCCAATCAAACCAGGATGAATCACTTTGTGAGAAGCTTGATTTGGATACATAAAGTGGTGGAGAATCACCAGGAAGTTGAATAAATCTCATAGGAGTTGGGATGAAGAAGTTATCCCACTTTCAAATCAGGTGATTCCAGTTTCCCAGTTTGGGAATAGCACAGCTTCTTCGTCGTTCCAATCAAACCAGGATGAATCACTTTGTGAGAAGCTTGATTTGAATACATAAAGTGGTGGAGAATCACCAGGAAGTTGAATAAATCTCATAGGAGTTGGGAAGAAGAAGTTATCCCACTTTCAAATCAGGTGATTCCAGTTTCCCAGTTTGGGAATAGCACAGCTTCTTCGTCGTTCCAATCAAACCAGGATGAATCACTTTGTGAGTGAAAGTTTTATAGGATTTATGTGAGAGTTTAAGGAAGATTTGTGAAGAGATTAGAGAAGAACTAGGTTGAACCGTGAGAGAGAGAGAGAGATTGACAAAGAGAATAATAGAGAACTCTTTTCCCTTGAATGATTTGTTTATGGGAACAACCCATTTATAGAATTCATACAGCAAGATGTCGACATTAAGGAAACAATAAACAAAGAAGTTAAGACAGAGGAGAGATGGGCAAAGTGGTCCTGGATAGTGACAGGTCCTAACGGGTGGGAAGACTTTGAATCCTTAACCAGACCCGTGACCTGCACTCTCAACGGTTCCCCACTTCCCTTAGGCGATTCCAAACATTCTTCTTGCCTTCTTCTCTTCTACATCAGTCACTCTTATGTCTTGCACTCCAAGTTAGGGTTGTCTTGTACGGACAGACTTGTCTAGCAAGGTAAGTTGAGTGATTGCTTGATCCGGATGTAATTGTTCCCCTCTTGCTTCTTACTTCATTCTCCTCTCTTTATTGCTTCATGTCAACACTCCCCCTCAAGCTTGACAGTGGTGATTGTCAAGCTTGGAAACCATGAAGCATTCCCTCATTAAAACCTTTACTTGGAAAAACCACTTGGGATAAAAACCAAGCAAAGGAAAAAGAGTAGAATACTCCATGGTGAGGGGATTATTGACATGGGAGGTTTATGAGTCCAAGTCTTGGAAGAATGGACTCACAAACTTTGCTACTGGCCGCCTTGGTGAAGATGTCAGCCAGCTGATCCTCACTTCTTGTATAACATGGGAGAATCACTTGCTGCTCTACTGCTTGTCTTACCTTGTGGCAGTCCACTTCTATGTGTTTTGTCCTCTCATGGAAGACTGAGTTGGATGCAATGTGTATTGCGGCTTGGTTGTCACAATGCATGGTCATGGGAGTTTTGATCTCAATTCCCAAGTCGCCTAGAAGCCCTTTTATCCAGATAAGCTCACTGGTTAGCTTCCTCATTGATCTGTACTCTGCTTCTGCACTAGAGCAAGACACTACCTTCTGTTTCTTGCTCTTCCAAGTGACCAGATTTCCTCCAATGAATGTACAATAGCCGGTGGTTGATCTTCTGTCTATTCTGTCCCCAGCCCAATCTGCATCACAGTATCCTATCACCTCAGTGTTCTTGTTGCAAGCCATCCATACACCCTGACCTGGTGCCTCTCTCAAGTATCTTAGTATCCTCTCCACCATGTTCCAGTGATGAACCTTGGGAGTTTGCATATGTTGGCTTACTTGATTAACTGCAAAGCACACATCTGGCCGAGTGATGGTTAGATAGATCAGCTTCCCAACCATCCGTCTATATTGTTTGACATCTTCAAATGGAGTATCTTCATACTCCCCCTCTCGCAATACCTTGTAACCTTCTTCAAGTGGTGTCTTGGCTTGTCTTCCTCCAAGATCTCCTGCCTCCTTTAAGATGTCCAGGGTATACTTTCTTTGGGACATGAACAATCCTTCCTTTGATCTGCACATCTCAATGCCGAGGAAGTACTTCAGTTCTCCTAGGTCTTTGATATCAAATGCGGCTTTAAGAAAGGTCTTGGTTGAACTGATCCCCTCCTTGTCACAACCAGTGATGATGATATCATCCACATAGACTAGAATCACAACAATCCCTTGCTTGCTGGTGAGAGTGAAGAGTGTGTGATCCGCTTGAGACTTCACAAAGCCTCTCCCATTCAGTGTAGTGCTCAGCTTGTGATACCAAGCTCTTGGTGATTGTTTCAAACCATATATGGCTTTTCTGAGTCTGAGTACATTCCCTGGTTTCACCATCTCTTCCATTCCCGGCGGTGGTCTCATATATACCTCATCTTCTAGTTCACCTTGCAAGAAGGCATTCTTCACATCCATTTGCCAAAGATCCCACTCTTGATTTACTGCCAATGAAAGGATAATCCGGATTGTGTGAAGCTTGGCCACTGGTGCAAAGGTGTCTAGATAGTCTTCTCCATAAACTTGTGTGTATCCTCTTGCTACCAATCTGGTCTTTTTTCTTTCTGGCTTTCCATTTGCAAGATACTTGATAGTGTGTATGAGTCTGCTGGTCACGGCTTTCTTTCCTTTTGGAAGCTCTGTCTCATACCAGGTGTTGTTCCTCTCCATGGCTCCCATTTCATCATTCACTGATTCCCTCCATTCATCATCTTCCATAGCTTCTGCATATGTTCTTGGTATCCATTCCTGATCCAATGAGCCCACAAAGGCTTGATGTTCTTCTGGATAGTGAGCTAGGGAGCACACGCCACTGGGTGGGTGAGCTACTGCCTCTGCATTGAAGTAGACTCTGGTGTTGTTCCAGTTTGAAGCCGGCTTCTTGATCCTAGTACTTCTCCTAAGTACTGGCTGATCATTTTCATTCTGAGTGCCTTCTCCACCTTCCAAGTTCTGATTCTGATCCTCCACTTCCTCCTCTTGGTCATGGTGCTCTTCTTGATCATGAACTTCCTCAGATACAGGTGGTTCACCCTGATTTCCCCCCTCAGGATCAAGGGGAGCAGCTTCTTGGATCTCAACTTCATCTGTAGTTGTCTCGGTTTGCTCTTCAGACCGGCTTGATCCTCCCACATTATCTGATCCTGCTTGTCCCGGCTCTTCCATAGGTAAGCTGACCCCAAGTCTCCTCATGACTTGTCTGAGATTGGCTGCTCTATCTGATGCGGATTGAGACAAGTTCTCCAGCTCATTCCAATCCTTGTTGTTGTAGTACCCTCTGGTTTCTACAAACTTCACATCTCTAGATACCAAGACTCTCCTAGTCTCTGGTTCATAGCACTTATAGCCCTTCTGGTTTGGTGAATACCCAATGAACATAGCTCTTGTGCTCTTAGCCTCCAGTTTGTTCCTCAGTTCTCCTGGTTTCAAAACAAAACAAAGGCACCCAAACACACGCATATGATCAATAGATGGTTTAGCTTTGTTCAATACCTCAAATGGAGAGCAGTCTTGTAGAACTCTGGTAGGAATGCGGTTGATCAGGTAGCATGCAGTTAGGACCGCATCACCCCAAAAGCTCTTTGGGACACTAGTATGGAACATCATGCTCCTAGTGACCTCCATGAGATGCCTGTTCTTCCTCTCGGCCACACCATTTTGTTGGGGAGTGTATGGACAGCTGGTTTGATGAATCACACCTTGTTTGGCTAGATGAGCTTTGAATGCATTGCTGGTGTACTCTCCTCCATTATCTGATCTCAAAATCTTAACTTTGGCATTATAATGGTTAGAGACATATGTTTCAAAGTTTATAAATGCATCTAAGACCCTATCCTTTGATTGTAAGAGAGTGATCCATGTGTACTTGGATTTCTCATCAATAAAGGTCACAAAATACTTGTGATGTTCTCTAGAAAGACATGGAGCTGTCCATACATCCGAGTGGATTAAATCAAAGCAGTGTTCATAGATTGTACTAGACTTGGGAAATACAGTTTTGCAATGTTTTCCTAAGATACAAGCTTCACAATCTTGCTGGAATGAAATACTAGGCAACATGATGTTCAAGGCACGAGAATGAGGATGTCCTAATCTAGCATGCCACATTACATCTTTAGGGAAATTAAAACTTGAATTGAAAGCAACAGATAGATCGGATGCAAGCTTAGTGTCTTCTAGCAAGTACAGGTTTCCCTTGCTCACACCTTTGCCAAGCAACCTACATGAGTCAATATCCTGAAAGTAGACATCATCAGGCGTAAATATAACATTGCAATTCAAGTCATTGGTCACCCTTTTCACAGATAATAGATTAGAAGTGAAACTAGGCATGTAGAAAGCTTTGGATTCTTTCTCAAATAATTTAAGTTCCCCTATGCCTTTAATTGGAACCTTGTTACCATCAGCTATCATAACATTTCCTACTGCAGGAGTGATATTTTTAATCAAATTTAAATCACTAATCATGTGATGAGAGGCTCCTGAGTCTATGACTAAGGGTTTAACTCTATCAGATTCATGAGCAACTTGAAACGCCGTGAATAAACTCCTAGGCAATTGATATGATGCACTAAGGGAGGAACCAAGAGTTTTACCAGACTCCTTGAGAGCTTTGATGAGTGCCTCAATGTCAGATTTCTTGATGGACTCATCCTGGTTTCCCTTGCCCTCATGAGTGCGGTAGGCCGTGGAAGCTTCTCCTACATCACCTGAGTAGTTTGCCCGACCATCAGTCTTGAACTTAGCCGGTTTGAGGTGTGGGTGAAGTATCCAGCACTTGTCCTTGCCGTGACCCTTCCTCTTGCAATGATCACACACCCACACTTTCTTTTCCTCCGGCTTGTAGTACCCTTTGTTGGCTACTCCGGCAGGTTTGCTCTCGGCTCCTTCAGCTTGATTGGCCATCACTAGCTCTCCCTTTCTCTTAAAGAGACCCACTGAGCCGTGCTCCTTCTGAATCTCAGCACACACTTCATCTAGAGATGGAAGCTCCTTGTTCCTCAGTATGTGCCTAATAAGGTCATCATACCCTGGGTTGAGAGTGAGCAGCAAGGCAAAGACCTTATCTTGCTCCCTTCTTTCATGTAGAACATCCGGATCAACTGTTGCGGGTCTGAGCATCTCTAGCTCAGCCCATAGAGACCGGAACTTCCCAAAATGAGCATCAAAGTCTGTGTCCTCTTGACTTAGAGAATTGATTGCTCCTTTTACTTCATACACCTTGCTGATGTTGGATTTGTTGGCATACACCTTCTTGAGAGTATCCCACAGCTCCTTGGAAGTTTCACAGAATGCATAAGCCTCTTGGAGAGAAGGGGCGAGGCTATTCTGGATGATAGACAACACCATGAGGTCCTCCTGACCTTTCTTCTTATCCCCAGCATCCGCAACCACCACTTCTTTGCCATCCTCTCCTAGGACAGTCTTCTTGGTGGGGCGGCCTTCTTCAACAATCTCCCAAAGACCTCTGCCTCCGAGAGCTGTTTTGGCAAGTCTTGCCCATGTCAGGTAGTTAGGACCCTTGAGAGTAACTGGTATCATTACCATCTTTGGGTTCTCGGAGGTATCCATCAAGAGAGAAAGAGAAACGAAAGTTTTGGATGAACTTTGCTACTTTTGGCAAATTCTGGAAATGAGATTGAAGAACACCTCAAGAACAGGATGAACTTTGCCAAAAATAGAAATAAAACACAGAGAGTTCGCGGAAGAAAAAGAGATTTAGGTCTCAAGAGCACAGCTGCTCTGATACCATGAGAGTTTTATAGGATTTATGTGAGAGTTTAAGGAAGATTTGTGAAGAGATTAGAGAAGAACTAGGTTGAACCGTGAGAGAGAGAGAGAGATTGACAAAGAGAATAATAGAGAACTCTTTTCCCTTGAATGATTTGTTTATGGGAACAACCCATTTATAGAATTCATACAGCAAGATGTCGACATTAAGGAAACAATAAACAAAGAAGTTAAGACAGAGGAGAGATGGGCAAAGTGGTCCTGGATAGTGACAGGTCCTAACGGGTGGGAAGACTTTGAATCCTTAACCAGACCCGTGACCTGCACTCTCAACGGTTCCCCACTTCCCTTAGGCGATTCCAAACATTCTTCTTGCCTTCTTCTCTTCTACATCAGTCACTCTTATGTCTTGCACTCCAAGTTAGGGTTGTCTTGTACGGACAGACTTGTCTAGCAAGGTAAGTTGAGTGATTGCTTGATCCGGATGTAATTGTTCCCCTCTTGCTTCTTACTTCATTTTCCTCTCTTTATTGCTTCATGTCAACAGTGAGAAGCTTGGTTTGGATACATAAAGTGGTGGAGAATGACCAGGAAGTTGAATAAATCTCATAGGAGTTGGGATAAAGAAGTTATCCCACTTTAAAATCAGGTTATTCCAGTTTCCCAGTTTGGGAATTGATATGATCATGGACCGGCACAAGGATGGAGATAAAGAGTTCAAAGACCAATCAAGGGAAGAAGATGATGCCTTAGTCATTCCACCAGGTCCCATCACTCGCGCCAAAGCTAGAAGACTCAAAGAAGCTGTTGGAAGTCTACTTATGATCTCATGGAAGCAAGAAGACGGTCTTGATGGACGTTTGATCAATCAAGACACTCTTATCACCATTCAAGCAATGGTTTCAAACTGATCATCATCTAAGCAAGTGCTTGTGTGTGCTCTTTTCCTAGCCTTTGGTTTTGTCCCATTGGGTTTTCCAAAGGAAGGTTTTTAATGAGGCCACAAGTTACTTACATAAACCTTAGATGATGTATCACGGTTCCACCTTAGGTTATTTTTAAACTATGGTTTTTATTTCATGTTTTAAAAACTCTTTTCGAATTTGAATAAGTCTTTAGTCTTTGTTGTAGTTCCAAGGGAGCCTGTTCCCTTTAATGATCTCGAGAATATGGAGCCTGTTCCATACTTCTCTATATAAGTGTGTTTGCGTTCTCTCTTTTAATCACAATCCTTTTTCTACAAATCTATCAGATTTCTTTGTTCTCTCTTTACTTCTCATCAAGTCTTGAGTGAATCTCGTTGGTGTGTCATATCCAACAACTAAGGGTGTCTATTTTGGTGTGTAATATCCAAGCTAGTCATCTAGGAGTATCAAGGAGCCATTCCGCAACTCTTTGTGTCACCAAACGATCCATCACCTTGATAAACTTGAGTCTCTGATTCGTTTATACAAGGATCTATCCAATTCAATCCAAAGAAGCATCCTAGGAGTTCATTAAGTGGTATCAGAGCTGCTTTGGATTGGGAAGTTTTCGATTTCTCTTCTGTTTCAAATAAACTTTTCAACTTCTTTGATTACCATTGATAGATCTGCGATCTGTTGTTGTTTCTCGTATCATCTGAGTAGCATATCACCTGATTGCTAATCGTCTGTGTTGAATCCTATTAGATCTAAGTGTTCTTATCATATTTTGAATCAAACTCATCCGATCCGTGTGAAGGAAGTAATCGAATCGCTTGATCTGTCGAATCACTTGCTGAATAACTTGATTTGTGTTGTTTCTGTGATAGATCTGTTCTTATTTGTCTTGAATCTGATCTGCATAAATCCAAAATTGATAGATCTAATCTTAGTCTTGTCGATTTGAATTCTCTAATCCGTGATCTGCAAGTTTTCTATCTTTTGAATCTTTTGAAAGTTGTTTCCGCGTCGACTAATTGTTCTGATTTGATTCTTGTGAACATCTTACTTGTTTGAGTGTTTTCTGAATCAGGTACCATGGTGAGAGAGTCGGAAGATGAAGCAGAACTCGTGAGACAGAACAAGTTATTGAGAGATCAGATGACTGAGCAATTAAACCAAACGATGATCACTACCGTTGCTGATATGATCAAGAGCAGTATGAAGGAACTTCGCGATGAAATAAGGCAAGAGATAAGGCAAGCTACGGGCCAAGGTCATAGCAATGAGTCTAGACGAGAAAGACGTGATGAAACCCCGAGAGAGCATGCTGAATCACAAGAAACAGACCACTACTATGAGCGTAACCGAGCCACGCACAGCAGTTCCTCTTCTAGAGATAGTAGAAGGAGACATAGAAGAGATCATGATGAAAGGAGAACTTACAGAGATGATCTTGCTGGTTTAAAGCTGAAGATACCTCCTTTCCATGGCAAAGTTGATCCGGATGCTTACTTGGAATGGGAAAAGAAGATGGAGTTGGTGTTTAACTGTAAGCACTACACCAATGCCCAAAGGATTCAGATAGCAGCAACTGAGTTCCATGACTATGCGCTGAGTTGGTGGGACCAGCTTGTGACTACCAGGAGACTTAACCAAGAGTATCCCGTTGAAACATGGCACGAGATGAAGGCTCTCATGCGTAAAAGATTTGTGCCAAATCACTATCATCGCGACTTGCACCAGAAGTTAAGAAGACTCACCCAAGGATCTCGATCTGTTGAAGAATACTATCAAGACATGGAGCTGTTGATGCTGAGAGCTCGTGTTTCTGAAGATAAAGAAGCTACTATGGCTAGGTTCTTAGGAGGTCTCAACCGAGAGATACAAGATAATGTTGAGATGCAGCACTATGTGGAGATAGAAGAGATGCTTCACAAAGCTATACTAGTTGAGCAACAAGTTAAGAGGAAGGGCCATTCTCATTCTCGTTACAACACCAGACTTCAGGGAACTAAAGAAGAAAAGTCTAGCTATCAAAAGGAAAGCAAACCGCAACTGAAAGAAGACTCAAAGCCAAATTCCTTTTACAGCAAGGATAAAGGAAAGGCCGAGGTTTCAAGTGCAAGAGCTAGAGATGTTAAGTGCTTTAAGTGTCAGGGTAGAGGCCATTATGCAAATGAGTGCACCAATAAAAGAATCATGATTCTTCTTGAGAATGGAGAGTATGAATCTGAGGATGAGCTTTCAGAGTCTGAGTGTAAGGCGCTTATTGAAGAAGAATATGAAGAAGAACCCGTGAAAGGAAGGTTATTGGTGGCTAGAAGAACTTTGAGTTTGCAAAGTAAAGCTGAAGAGCAAGAACAGAGAGAGAATCTATTCTACACTCGGTGCCTTGTGCAAGGAAAGGTCTGTAGTCTTATCATTGATGGAGGAAGTTGTGTGAATGTAGCTAGTGAAACTATGGTAAAGAAGCTTGGCCTCCAAGTACAGAAACATCCAAAGCCCTACCGGCTTCAATGGTTGAATGAAGAAGGAGAAATGAGGGTTTCTAGTCAGGTTTCGGTTCCCATTGCAATTGGAAGGTATGAGGATGAGGTTCTCTGTGATGTATTGCCTATGGAAGCTGGACATATCCTTCTTGGTCGGCCATGGCAATCAGATAGACGAGTGATACATGATGGCTACACCAACAAGCACACGTTTGAGTTCAAAGGAAAGAAGACTGTGCTGGTTCCTCTAACACCAAAGGAAGTTCATCAAGATCAACTGCAGCTACAAAAGAAGAAAGAAATAGACCTCAAACCTGAATCAAAGAAGCAGCATAGTCTCTATGCCAAATCGGGTGAAATCAAAAGAACTCTCAATGCTCATCAATCTATTCTTTTACTTATCTTTAAAGAGTCTCTTTTGAATGTTACTGACCCAACACCGGTATATCCGAGTGAAATTAAGTGTCTTTTACAGGAATTTGAAGATGTATTTCCTGAAGATAATCCAATTGGTCTTCCACCTCTTAGAGGGATTGAGCATCAGATTGATTTTGTTCCTGGTTCTACACTTCCAAATAGGCCAGCTTATAGGACTAATCCCGTGGAGACTAAAGAACTGCAAAAACAAGTTGAGGAGTTGATGGCAAAGGGGCATATCCGTGAGAGCATGAGCCCATGTGCAGTACCAGTGCTTCTTGTGCCTAAGAAAGATGGAAGCTGGCGCATGTGTGTTGATTGTAGAGCCATCAACAACATCACTGTAAAGTATCGCCATCCTATTCCTAGATTAGATGATATGCTTGATGAATTGCATGGTTCCTGCATATTTTCTAAGATTGATTTGAAAAGTGGATACCATCAGATTAGGATGAAAGAAGGAGATGAATGGAAAACTGCATTCAAAACTAAACATGGTCTTTATGAGTGGTTAGTCATGCCATTTGGATTAACCAATGCACCTAGTACATTCATGAGATTAATGAATCATGTTCTTAGATCATTCATTGGCATATTTGTTGTGGTATACTTTGATGACATCCTTGTATACAGTAAGAGCTTTAATGATCATATAGGACATCTTAGAGCTGTTCTTGATGTGCTTAGAAAGGAATCTCTTTTTGCTAACCTTAAGAAGTGTACTTTTGGAACGGATCACTTGGTTTTTCTAGGCTTTGTTGTGAGTGCAGATGGAGTAAAGGTAGATCAAGAGAAGGTGATGTTGAACTGAAGAGAAGAATGGAGCTTGTTCATAAATAGGGCAAGCCCTTGAGAAGAGTTCAGCAAAGCTTCAGGAGTGTCTTGAAGCATCTATCATGGGTGAAGTCAAGTCCAAGAATGGCTGAGACTGATCTTAAGAAGGCATGGAAGGAGTTTGGAGGTGTATGGTCGAGTGGGCAAACTTAGGGCGTGGCCGTACGGAGTTGGTACGGAAGTGTACGGACCGTACGGATCCGTACGGACCAAGCCGACCCAAAAGTTTGTATCTCGACCATCTGAGCCTATTTAGAGTTGGTGCAAAAATAGGGCACAGGTCAGTTCTTAAGAGAAGAAGACAAAAGAGACTCTTAAGAGAAGAAGACAAAGAAGAAGGCTGTGTGTGCAAAGGAGATTGGCGCCTGGTTTGTGATAGGCTGTGGCAGTCCAAGACAGGCTGGCTATAGCTGGAAAGGAAGAGCAAGGCTTGACTATGTATCTGGCCAAAGAAGAGGGCAGATACATGAGCCAATGAGGAGCATTTCCAGCCAAGGCTTTCACTTAACCAATCAGGCGGTTCCAACACTTTGCAAAGACCACAAGACCTGATCCTGAGCGTCCAATTCAAATTAAAGCATCTCCACCCTTCATGTCTTATCTGTAGCTTAGGGTTTATGATTTGTGCAATGAGTAAAGCTCATATATAAGCTTGCTAATGTCGGATTGTAAACACCAAGGGAGTAAGGGGGATTTCCCCTCTCCACTTCATTGTTCTGGTTACTAATAACATCCAGTTCTGTTCTTAAGTCTTATATTCTCTTAATCTCTTAGTCTCCCTAATCTCAAAACCACTCATACACTCACGCATACACTCTCTTCTCAATCTCTTACCAAATCACCAAGAACAAGTCTCATCTAACTCCATTGGAGTGTATCCACAGTCACACATCCAACCAGAGTAGTTCTCTCTAAAAACTCATATGGTATCAGAGCCAGGTTCATCAGAACCTGAGCTGTAGCTTCCGCAAATCACTTGCTCTCACCTCAGCTCAAATCCAACCCTTGAAGCCTTTTACATCCGAGTTCAGTTTCTCCATGAAGTAGAAGACTGAAGCTGGCGTGGCTCTTATCCTTTCTCCTGTCCATACTGATGGAGAGACTCATTGGAAGCAGAGGTGTATGGAGAGGCCTCGCGAACCTCATCCAAGGTGCCTTGTCCAAGAGCTTTCCCATCCGGTTCATCAAGAAAGCTGCCAAGAAGAGAAGGAGAAAGGAGGGGTCTTTGAGTTAGAGAAACAAGGAGGAAGTCATGAACTGAAGAAGCAGGAGATGGGTAACGATCCAGACTCACATATCCTCAAGGTCATGAGCTTACCATCCGAGAGTGATACAAGGACCAACCTGGTTCCTTGATAGTAAGCGATTCTTTAAACCTTAAGTGGTAATGAGCTTGTGATAAAATCTGGTTGTGTGTTGTGATGTGATTGAAAACCTGAGGATTGTTTAAAGATTGCTAAATGAAATGAAATGAATTTAGAATCTATCCCAGGATGCTTAAAGAGACTTGTTGAGTTGATTGAGATTGTTTAAAAGGCTTAGCTCCGGTTCATAATGTTGCTTGTGTGGTTGATTGAATCTGCTTGCATACATATATAGAAACCGACTGAAAGCTAGTGCATTTGGTCTTGGAGTTACCTTACACTGAGGCACTAGATTCATGTCTAGTAGCTGAGTAAGGGGCTGTCAAGATATTCCTAAGTATCTCGCAATGAATCTGTAGGATCATGCTAGTACTTAGAGAGATTAGCTTGCAATGATTTGAAACTTGGGTGTCTTGTTTGATCTTGCATTGCTTTAGTGAGTCATTGGGTTCAAGCTTGATGTGGAATCAAGGACTGACCCAATGCACCTATGTCTTATCTTCTCTGGAGTTTGAGTGGTGTTTCAGGTATACAAGAAGTGTTCTTAGTTCATCACCAATCCAAGAGAAAGAGGAAGGCATTGCCCATTGTCATGAGCAATGGAGAGCGGTTACTGAAGTGGTGATGTGCCACTGGTTAGTGAAGACTCACGGCTGCTCACTTCCAAGCTTGGACCCTCATTCTATCCAAGCTTGAGGAGGGGAGTTAAGTGAGCAAAGAAGGAAGACCATGGCAAGCAACTGATGGAAAAGGAGTCATCCGGCTGTGGGAAGAACAAGGGAGTGTTCAGAGCACTCTCGGCTGTGTGAAGATGATGGAGCTACTCTATCAAGGCGGCTTCCAGTGTGAGCAGTCTGAAGAGGGAGCTGAAGGTTCCACAAACATTCCATGGAGATGGCGAGTTCAGAAGGTGCTGCAAGGGTCTGATGGTGTGATCATGAAGCTGCTCTCCCAAGCTTGACTTGTTCCATATGGTCAAGCTTGAGGGGGAGTGTTGAGAAGACTTCAATGATCACAAAGATGCTGGTTTACGAAGGTGGACAGCAGTGAGCAAAGATGGATGATCAAGAAGCTCTCCTTCCAAGCTTGACTTGTTCCACATGGTCAAGCTTGAGGGGGAGTGTTGAGAAGGCTTCTTGATGAGAGCACTTGGCGGTTAATCAAGAAGAGGAGCAGACTGGTTTGTGAAGCAAGATGGAGGATGGTGAAGCAATCACCAAGGCGGCCAAAGCAGAGCAGCCTTGATACTACAGACTGAACCATCCGATCATGAAGCTTTAGAACTAGGTGGAGACTCTAGAAGGAGAAGCAGCCAAGGCTCCACAAGTTCTTGATACTCTTGGTGCGAGTATGATCTGATGGTTCCATATGAAGCTAGAAGAAGGTCAGACCGTGAGAAGAGTACAAGATGAAGGGTGATGAGCAAGGGAAGATGTGATCAACCTTGCATCACAAGAAGAGGCCATGATCCAGAGTCTTTGTGTCCCTTACATTGATGGTAAGGCACAAAGACTCACTGGCCAATCCCTAGGCCGTGGAGGCTTTACTCTTTTTCCCTCATCAAGGTTTTGTCCCAAAGGGTTTTCCTTGGTGAGGTTTTTAATGAGGAAGCTCTTCATGGTTCCAAGCTTAACTCAGGATCTCCTAGAGTTAAGCTTGAGGGGGAGTGTTGAACTGAAGAGAAGAATGGAGCTTGTTCATAAATAGGGCAAGCCCTTGAGAAGAGTTCAGCAAAGCTTCAGGAGTGTCTTGAAGCATCTATCATGGGTGAAGTCAAGTCCAAGAATGGCTGAGACTGATCTTAAGAAGGCATGGAAGGAGTTTGGAGGTGTATGGTCGAGTGGGCAAACTTAGGGCGTGGCCGTACGGAGTTGGTACGGAAGTGTACGGACCGTACGGATCCGTACGGACCAAGCCGACCCAAAAGTTTGTATCTCGACCATCTGAGCCTATTTAGAGTTGGTGCAAAAATAGGGCACAGGTCAGTTCTTAAGAGAAGAAGACAAAAGAGACTCTTAAGAGAAGAAGACAAAGAAGAAGGCTGTGTGTGCAAAGGAGATTGGCGCCTGGTTTGTGATAGGCTGTGGCAGTCCAAGACAGGCTGGCTATAGCTGGAAAGGAAGAGCAAGGCTTGACTATGTATCTGGCCAAAGAAGAGGGCAGATACATGAGCCAATGAGGAGCATTTCCAGCCAAGGCTTTCACTTAACCAATCAGGCGGTTCCAACACTTTGCAAAGACCACAAGACCTGATCCTGAGCGTCCAATTCAAATTAAAGCATCTCCACCCTTCATGTCTTATCTGTAGCTTAGGGTTTATGATTTGTGCAATGAGTAAAGCTCATATATAAGCTTGCTAATGTCGGATTGTAAACACCAAGGGAGTAAGGGGGATTTCCCCTCTCCACTTCATTGTTCTGGTTACTAATAACATCCAGTTCTGTTCTTAAGTCTTATATTCTCTTAATCTCTTAGTCTCCCTAATCTCAAAACCACTCATACACTCACGCATACACTCTCTTCTCAATCTCTTACCAAATCACCAAGAACAAGTCTCATCTAACTCCATTGGAGTGTATCCACAGTCACACATCCAACCAGAGTAGTTCTCTCTAAAAACTCATAGGTGAAAGCAATACAAGAGTGGCCGATTCCTAAAACCATCAGTGAAGTGCGAAGCTTCCATGGATTAGCTGGCTTCTACCGACGGTTTGTAAAAGATTTTAGCACCATAGCCGCTCCATTGACTGAGGTGATCAAGAAAGAAGTTGGATTCAAATGGGGAGAAGCACAAGAACTTGCCTTTCAATGCCTAAAAGAGAAGCTTACTAATGCCCCTCTTCTTATACTTCCTGATTTCAATAAAACTTTTGAAATTGAATGTGATGCTTCAGGAATTGGAATTGGTGCTGTTCTTATGCAGGAGAAGAGACCCATAGCATATTTCAGTGAGAAACTAGGAGGAGCGACTCTCAACTATGCTACTTATGACAAGGAACTCTACGCTTTGGTGAGGGCTTTGCAGACATGGCAGCATTACCTATGGCCCAAGGAGTTTGTCATTCACACTGATCATGAGTCTCTCAAGTACCTTAAAAGCCAAAACAAACTCAGCAAGAGACACGCAAGGTGGGTTGAGTTCATTGAGACATTTCCTTATGTCATCAAGTATAAACAAGGTAAGGAAAACATAGTTGCTGATGCACTATCCAGAAGGTATGTTCTCTTGAACACTCTTGATGTTAAGCTATTAGGATTTGAGCAGATTAAAGTAATGTATGAGAATGATCCTGAATTTAAAGATGCTTATAAGTCTTGTGAGAAATTTGCTGCTGGACATTACTTTAGGCAGGATGGATTTCTTTTCTATGATAATAGACTTTGTGTGCCTAATTGTTCTTTGAGAGATCTATTTGTTAGGGAATCTCATGGAGGAAGCCTCATGGGACATTTTGGTGTCGCAAAAACTCTCAAGACCTTGCAGGATCACTTCTACTGGCCGCGGATGAAAAGAGATGTGGAAAGACTTTGTGAAAGGTGTGCAACTTGTAAACAAGCTAAGTCCAAAGTCCAAAACCATGGTTTGTACACTCCTTTACCCATCCCTTATCATCCTTGGAATGATATCTCTATGGACTTCATTGTTGGATTGCCTAGAACTCGTACTGGTAAAGATTCAATCTTTGTGGTAGTTGATAGATTTTCTAAGATGGCACACTTCATTGCTTGTCATAAAACTGATGATGCATTGCATGTAGCTAACTTGTTCTTTAAGGAGATTGTGCGTTTACATGGCATGCCTAAGACTATTGTATCTGATAGAGATACTAAGTTTCTAAGCTACTTTTGGAAAACTCTCTGGTCTAAACTAGGCACTAAGCTATTATTTTCTACTACTTGTCACCCACAAACTGATGGTCAGACTGAAGTAGTTAATAGAACTCTTGGTACACTCTTGCGTGCAATTATAAAGAAGAACTTGAAATCATGGGAAGATTGTTTGCCTCATTGTGAATTTGCATATAATCATGCTGTGCATTCTGCTACTAAGTTTTCTCCATTTGAAATTGTTTATGGGTTCAATCCCATCTCTCCTTTGGATCTAATACCTTTACCTGAGTGTGAAAGAGTTAGTCTTGATGGCAAGAAGAAGGCAGAGAAGGTACAACAACTTCATGAACAAGCAAGGCGCAACATAGAAGAGAAGACTAAGCAATATGCCAAACAAGCAAACAAGGGGAGGCGTGAAAGAGTCTTTGAAGTGGGTGATCAAGTCTGGATTCACCTAAGGAAAGAAAGATTTCCTAATGAGAGGAAATCCAAGCTCATGCCAAGGATTGATGGACCATTTGAGATCATAAAGAAAATCGGCAACAATGCTTACAAGCTGGATCTCCAAGGAAGGTATGATGTGAGCAATAGTTTTAATATCACTGACTTGGTTCCTTATTTTGCAGATGAGCCAGATTTGAGGACAAATCCTTTTCAAGAGGGAGGGGATGATATGATCATGGACCGGCACAAGGATGGAGATAAAGAGTTCAAAGACCAATCAAGGGAAGAAGATGATGCCTTAGTCATTCCACCAGGTCCCATCACTCGCGCCAAAGCTAGAAGACTCAAAGAAGCTGTTGGAAGTCTACTTATGATCTCATGGAAGCAAGAAGACGGTCTTGATGGACGTTTGATCAATCAAGACACTCTTATCACCATTCAAGCAATGGTTTCAAACTGATCATCATCTAAGCAAGTGCTTGTGTGTGCTCTTTTCCTAGCCTTTGGTTTTGTCCCATTGGGTTTTCCAAAGGAAGGTTTTTAATGAGGCCACAAGTTACTTACATAAACCTTAGATGATGTATCACGGTTCCACCTTAGGTTATTTTTAAACTATGGTTTTTATTTCATGTTTTAAAAACTCTTTTCGAATTTGAATAAGTCTTTAGTCTTTGTTGTAGTTCCAAGGGAGCCTGTTCCCTTTAATGATCTCGAGAATATGGAGCCTGTTCCATACTTCTCTATATAAGTGTGTTTGCGTTCTCTCTTTTAATCACAATCCTTTTTCTACAAATCTATCAGATTTCTTTGTTCTCTCTTTACTTCTCATCAAGTCTTGAGTGAATCTCGTTGGTGTGTCATATCCAACAACTAAGGGTGTCTATTTTGGTGTGTAATATCCAAGCTAGTCATCTAGGAGTATCAAGGAGCCATTCCGCATCTCTTTGTGTCACCAAACGATCCATCACCTTGATAAACTTGAGTCTCTGATTCGTTTATACAAGGATCTATCCAATTCAATCCAAAGAAGCATCCTAGGAGTTCATTAGGAATAGCACAGCTTCTTCGTCGTTCCAATCAAACCAGGATGAATCACTTTGTGAGAAGCTTGGTTTGGATACATAAAGTGGTGGAGAATCACCAGGAAGTTGAATAAATCTCATAGGAGTTGGGATAAAGAAGTTATCCCACTTTCAAATCAGGTGATTCCAGTTTCCCAGTTTGGGAATAGCACAGCTTCTTCGTCGTTCCAATCAAACCAGGATGAATCACTTTGTGAGAAGCTTGATTTGGACATAAAGTGGTGGAGAATGACCAGGAAGTTGAATAAATCTCATAGGAGTTGGGAAGAAGAAGTTATCCCACTTTCAAATCAGGTGATTCCAGTTTCCCAGTTTGGGAATAGCACAGCTTCTTCGTCGTTCCAATCAAACCAGGATGAATCACTTTGTGAGAAGCTTGATTTGGATACATAAAGTGGTGGAGAATCACCAGGAAGTTGAATAAATCTCATAGGAGTTGGGATGAAGAAGTTATCCCACTTTCAAATCAGGTGATTCCAGTTTCCCAGTTTGGGAATAGCACAGCTTCTTCGTCGTTCCAATCAAACCAGGATGAATCTCTTTGTGAGAAGCTTGATTTGGATACATAAAGTGGTGGAGAATCACCAGGAAGTTGAATAAATCTCATAGGAGTTGGGAAGAAGAAGTTATCCCACTTTCAAATCAGGTGATTCCAGTTTCCCAGTTTGGGAATAGCACAGCTTCTTCGTCGTTCCAATCAAACCAGGATGAATCACTTTGTGAGAAGCTTGATTTGGATACATAAAGTGGTGGAGAATCACCAGGAAGTTGAATAAATCTCATAGGAGTTGGGATGAAGAAGTTATCCCACTTTCAAATCAGGTGATTCCAGTTTCCCAGTTTGGGAATAGCACAGCTTCTTCGTCGTTCCAATCAAACCAGGATGAATCTCTTTGTAAGAAGCTTGATTTGGATACATAAAGTGGTGGAGAATGACCAGGAAGTTGAATAAATCTCATAGGAGTTGGGAAGAAGAAGTTATCCCACTTTCAAATCAGGTGATTCCAGTTTCCCAGTTTGGGAATAGCACAGCTTCTTCGTCGTTCCAATCAAACCAGGATGAATCACTTTGTGAGAAGCTTGATTTGGATACATAAAGTGGTGGAGAATCACCAGGAAGTTGAATAAATCTCATAGGAGTTGGGATGAAGAAGTTATCCCACTTTCAAATCAGGTGATTCCAGTTTCCCAGTTTGGGAATAGCACAGCTTCTTCGTCGTTCCAATCAAACCAGGATGAATCACTTTGTGAGAAGCTTGATTTGGATACATAAAGTGGTGGAGAATCACCAGGAAGTTGAATAAATCTCATAGGAGTTGGGATGAAGAAGTTATCCCACTTTCAAATCAGGTGATTCCAGTTTCCCAGTTTGGGAATAGCACAGCTTCTTCGTCGTTCCAATCAAACCAGGATGAATCACTTTGTGAGAAGCTTGATTTGGATACATAAAGTGGTGGAGAATCACCAGGAAGTTGAATAAATCTCATAGGAGTTGGGAAGAAGAAGTTATCCCACTTTCAAATCAGGTGATTCCAGTTTCCCAGTTTGGGAATAGCACAGCTTCTTCGTCGTTCCAATCAAACCAGGATGAATCACTTTGTGAGAAGCTTGATTTGGATACATAAAGTGGTGGAGAATCACCAGGAAGTTGAATAAATCTCATAGGAGTTGGGATGAAGAAGTTATCCCACTTTCAAATCAGGTGATTCCAGTTTCCCAGTTTGGGAATAGCACAGCTTCTTCGTCGTTCCAATCAAACCAGGATGAATCACTTTGTGAGAAGCTTGATTTGGATACATAAAGTGGTGGAGAATCACCAGGAAGTTGAATAAATCTCATAGGAGTTGGGATGAAGAAGTTATCCCACTTTCAAATCAGGTGATTCCAGTTTCCCAGTTTGGGAATAGCACAGCTTCTTCGTCGTTCCAATCAAACCAGGATGAATCACTTTGTGAGAAGCTTGATTTGGATACATAAAGTGGTGGAGAATCACCAGGAAGTTGAATAAATCTCATAGGAGTTGGGAGAAGAAGTTATCCCACTTTCAAATCAGGTGATTCCAGTTTCCCAGTTTGGGAATAGCACAGCTTCTTCGTCGTTCCAATCAAACCAGGATGAATCACTTTGTGAGAAGCTTGATTTGGATACATAAAGTGGTGGAGAATCACCAGGAAGTTGAATAAATCTCATAGGAGTTGGGATGAAGAAGTTATCCCACTTTCAAATCAGGTGATTCCAGTTTCCCAGTTTGGGAATAGCACAGCTTCTTCGTCGTTCCAATCAAACCAGGATGAATCACTTTGTGAGAAGCTTGATTTGGATACATAAAGTGGTGGAGAATCACCAGGAAGTTGAATAAATCTCATAGGAGTTGGGAAGAAGAAGTTATCCCACTTTCAAATCAGGTGATTCCAGTTTCCCAGTTTGGGAATAGCACAGCTTCTTCGTCGTTCCAATCAAACCAGGATGAATCACTTTGTGAGAAGCTTGATTTGGATACATAAAGTGGTGGAGAATCACCAGGAAGTTGAATAAATCTCATAGGAGTTGGGATGAAGAAGTTATCCCACTTTCAAATCAGGTGATTCCAGTTTCCCAGTTTGGGAATAGCACAGCTTCTTCGTCGTTCCAATCAAACCAGGATGAATCACTTTGTGAGAAGCTTGATTTGGATACATAAAGTGGTGGAGAATCACCAGGAAGTTGAATAAATCTCATAGGAGTTGGGAAGAAGAAGTTATCCCACTTTCAAATCAGGTGATTCCAGTTTCCCAGTTTGGGAATAGCACAGCTTCTTCGTCGTTCCAATCAAACCAGGATGAATCACTTTGTGAGAAGCTTGATTTGGATACATAAAGTGGTGGAGAATCACCAGGAAGTTGAATAAATCTCATAGGAGTTGGGAAGAAGAAGTTATCCCACTTTCAAATCAGGTGATTCCAGTTTCCCAGTTTGGGAATAGCACAGCTTCTTCGTCGTTCCAATCAAACCAGGATGAATCACTTTGTGAGAAGCTTGATTTGGATACATAAAGTGGTGGAGAATCACCAGGAAGTTGAATAAATCTCATAGGAGTTGGGATGAAGAAGTTATCCCACTTTCAAATCAGGTGATTCCAGTTTCCCAGTTTGGGAATAGCACAGCTTCTTCGTCGTTCCAATCAAACCAGGATGAATCACTTTGTGAGAAGCTTGATTTGGATACATAAAGTGGTGGAGAATCACCAGGAAGTTGAATAAATCTCATAGGAGTTGGGAAGAAGAAGTTATCCCACTTTCAAATCAGGTGATTCCAGTTTCCCAGTTTGGGAATAGCACAGCTTCTTCGTCGTTCCAATCAAACCAGGATGAATCACTTTGTGAGAAGCTTGATTTGGATACATAAAGTGGTGGAGAATCACCAGGAAGTTGAATAAATCTCATAGGAGTTGGGAAGAAGAAGTTATCCCACTTTCAAATCAGGTGATTCCAGTTTCCCAGTTTGGGAATAGCACAGCTTCTTCGTCGTTCCAATCAAACCAGGATGAATCACTTTGTGAGAAGCTTGATTTGGATACATAAAGTGGTGGAGAATCACCAGGAAGTTGAATAAATCTCATAGGAGTTGGGATGAAGAAGTTATCCCACTTTCAAATCAGGTGATTCCAGTTTCCCAGTTTGGGAATAGCACAGCTTCTTCGTCGTTCCAATCAAACCAGGATGAATCACTTTGTGAGAAGCTTGATTTGGATACATAAAGTGGTGGAGAATCACCAGGAAGTTGAATAAATCTCATAGGAGTTGGGAAGAAGAAGTTATCCCACTTTCAAATCAGGTGATTCCAGTTTCCCAGTTTGGGAATAGCACAGCTTCTTCGTCGTTCCAATCAAACCAGGATGAATCACTTTGTGAGAAGCTTGATTTGGATACATAAAGTGGTGGAGAATCACCAGGAAGTTGAATAAATCTCATAGGAGTTGGGAAGAAGAAGTTATCCCACTTTCAAATCAGGTGATTCCAGTTTCCCAGTTTGGGAATAGCACAGCTTCTTCGTCGTTCCAATCAAACCAGGATGAATCACTTTGTGAGAAGCTTGATTTGGATACATAAAGTGGTGGAGAATCACCAGGAAGTTGAATAAATCTCATAGGAGTTGGGATGAAGAAGTTATCCCACTTTCAAATCAGGTGATTCCAGTTTCCCAGTTTGGGAATAGCACAGCTTCTTCGTCGTTCCAATCAAACCAGGATGAATCACTTTGTGAGAAGCTTGATTTGGATACATAAAGTGGTGGAGAATCACCAGGAAGTTGAATAAATCTCATAGGAGTTGGGAAGAAGAAGTTATCCCACTTTCAAATCAGGTGATTCCAGTTTCCCAGTTTGGGAATAGCACAGCTTCTTCGTCGTTCCAATCAAACCAGGATGAATCACTTTGTGAGAAGCTTGATTTGGATACATAAAGTGGTGGAGAATCACCAGGAAGTTGAATAAATCTCATAGGAGTTGGGATGAAGAAGTTATCCCACTTTCAAATCAGGTGATTCCAGTTTCCCAGTTTGGGAATAGCACAGCTTCTTCGTCGTTCCAATCAAACCAGGATGAATCACTTTGTGAGAAGCTTGATTTGGATACATAAAGTGGTGGAGAATCACCAGGAAGTTGAATAAATCTCATAGGAGTTGGGAAGAAGAAGTTATCCCACTTTCAAATCAGGTGATTCCAGTTTCCCAGTTTGGGAATAGCACAGCTTCTTCGTCGTTCCAATCAAACCAGGATGAATCACTTTGTGAGAAGCTTGATTTGGATACATAAAGTGGTGGAGAATCACCAGGAAGTTGAATAAATCTCATAGGAGTTGGGAAGAAGAAGTTATCCCACTTTCAAATCAGGTGATTCCAGTTTCCCAGTTTGGGAATAGCACAGCTTCTTCGTCGTTCCAATCAAACCAGGATGAATCACTTTGTGAGAAGCTTGATTTGGATACATAAAGTGGTGGAGAATCACCAGGAAGTTGAATAAATCTCATAGGAGTTGGGAAGAAGAAGTTATCCCACTTTCAAATCAGGTGATTCCAGTTTCCCAGTTTGGGAATAGCACAGCTTCTTCGTCGTTCCAATCAAACCAGGATGAATCACTTTGTGAGAAGCTTGATTTGGATACATAAAGTGGTGGAGAATCACCAGGAAGTTGAATAAATCTCATAGGAGTTGGGATGAAGAAGTTATCCCACTTTCAAATCAGGTGATTCCAGTTTCCCAGTTTGGGAATAGCACAGCTTCTTCGTCGTTCCAATCAAACCAGGATGAATCACTTTGTGAGAAGCTTGATTTGGATACATAAAGTGGTGGAGAATCACCAGGAAGTTGAATAAATCTCATAGGAGTTGGGATGAAGAAGTTATCCCACTTTCAAATCAGGTGATTCCAGTTTCCCAGTTTGGGAATAGCACAGCTTCTTCGTCGTTCCAATCAAACCAGGATGAATCACTTTGTGAGAAGCTTGATTTGGATACATAAAGTGGTGGAGAATCACCAGGAAGTTGAATAAATCTCATAGGAGTTGGGAAGAAGAAGTTATCCCACTTTCAAATCAGGTGATTCCAGTTTCCCAGTTTGGGAATAGCACAGCTTCTTCGTCGTTCCAATCAAACCAGGATGAATCACTTTGTGAGAAGCTTGATTTGGATACATAAAGTGGTGGAGAATCACCAGGAAGTTGAATAAATCTCATAGGAGTTGGGATGAAGAAGTTATCCCACTTTCAAATCAGGTGATTCCAGTTTCCCAGTTTGGGAATAGCACAGCTTCTTCGTCGTTCCAATCAAACCAGGATGAATCACTTTGTGAGAAGCTTGATTTGGATACATAAAGTGGTGGAGAATCACCAGGAAGTTGAATAAATCTCATAGGAGTTGGGAAGAAGAAGTTATCCCACTTTCAAATCAGGTGATTCCAGTTTCCCAGTTTGGGAATAGCACAGCTTCTTCGTCGTTCCAATCAAACCAGGATGAATCACTTTGTGAGAAGCTTGATTTGGATACATAAAGTGGTGGAGAATCACCAGGAAGTTGAATAAATCTCATAGGAGTTGGGATGAAGAAGTTATCCCACTTTCAAATCAGGTGATTCCAGTTTCCCAGTTTGGGAATAGCACAGCTTCTTCGTCGTTCCAATCAAACCAGGATGAATCACTTTGTGAGAAGCTTGATTTGGATACATAAAGTGGTGGAGAATCACCAGGAAGTTGAATAAATCTCATAGGAGTTGGGAAGAAGAAGTTATCCCACTTTCAAATCAGGTGATTCCAGTTTCCCAGTTTGGGAATAGCACAGCTTCTTCGTCGTTCCAATCAAACCAGGATGAATCACTTTGTGAGAAGCTTGATTTGGATACATAAAGTGGTGGAGAATCACCAGGAAGTTGAATAAATCTCATAGGAGTTGGGAAGAAGAAGTTATCCCACTTTCAAATCAGGTGATTCCAGTTTCCCAGTTTGGGAATAGCACAGCTTCTTCGTCGTTCCAATCAAACCAGGATGAATCACTTTGTGAGAAGCTTGATTTGGATACATAAAGTGGTGGAGAATCACCAGGAAGTTGAATAAATCTCATAGGAGTTGGGATGAAGAAGTTATCCCACTTTCAAATCAGGTGATTCCAGTTTCCCAGTTTGGGAATAGCACAGCTTCTTCGTCGTTCCAATCAAACCAGGATGAATCACTTTGTGAGAAGCTTGATTTGGATACATAAAGTGGTGGAGAATCACCAGGAAGTTGAATAAATCTCATAGGAGTTGGGAAGAAGAAGTTATCCCACTTTCAAATCAGGTGATTCCAGTTTCCCAGTTTGGGAATAGCACAGCTTCTTCGTCGTTCCAATCAAACCAGGATGAATCACTTTGTGAGAAGCTTGATTTGGATACATAAAGTGGTGGAGAATCACCAGGAAGTTGAATAAATCTCATAGGAGTTGGGAAGAAGAAGTTATCCCACTTTCAAATCAGGTGATTCCAGTTTCCCAGTTTGGGAATAGCACAGCTTCTTCGTCGTTCCAATCAAACCAGGATGAATCACTTTGTGAGAAGCTTGATTTGGATACATAAAGTGGTGGAGAATCACCAGGAAGTTGAATAAATCTCATAGGAGTTGGGATGAAGAAGTTATCCCACTTTCAAATCAGGTGATTCCAGTTTCCCAGTTTGGGAATAGCACAGCTTCTTCGTCGTTCCAATCAAACCAGGATGAATCACTTTGTGAGAAGCTTGATTTGGATACATAAAGTGGTGGAGAATCACCAGGAAGTTGAATAAATCTCATAGGAGTTGGGAAGAAGAAGTTATCCCACTTTCAAATCAGGTGATTCCAGTTTCCCAGTTTGGGAATAGCACAGCTTCTTCGTCGTTCCAATCAAACCAGGATGAATCACTTTGTGAGAAGCTTGATTTGGATACATAAAGTGGTGGAGAATCACCAGGAAGTTGAATAAATCTCATAGGAGTTGGGATGAAGAAGTTATCCCACTTTCAAATCAGGTGATTCCAGTTTCCCAGTTTGGGAATAGCACAGCTTCTTCGTCGTTCCAATCAAACCAGGATGAATCACTTTGTGAGAAGCTTGATTTGGATACATAAAGTGGTGGAGAATCACCAGGAAGTTGAATAAATCTCATAGGAGTTGGGATGAAGAAGTTATCCCACTTTCAAATCAGGTGATTCCAGTTTCCCAGTTTGGGAATAGCACAGCTTCTTCGTCGTTCCAATCAAACCAGGATGAATCACTTTGTGAGAAGCTTGATTTGGATACATAAAGTGGTGGAGAATCACCAGGAAGTTGAATAAATCTCATAGGAGTTGGGAAGAAGAAGTTATCCCACTTTCAAATCAGGTGATTCCAGTTTCCCAGTTTGGGAATAGCACAGCTTCTTCGTCGTTCCAATCAAACCAGGATGAATCACTTTGTGAGAAGCTTGATTTGGATACATAAAGTGGTGGAGAATCACCAGGAAGTTGAATAAATCTCATAGGAGTTGGGATGAAGAAGTTATCCCACTTTCAAATCAGGTGATTCCAGTTTCCCAGTTTGGGAATAGCACAGCTTCTTCGTCGTTCCAATCAAACCAGGATGAATCACTTTGTGAGAAGCTTGATTTGGATACATAAAGTGGTGGAGAATCACCAGGAAGTTGAATAAATCTCATAGGAGTTGGGATGAAGAAGTTATCCCACTTTCAAATCAGGTGATTCCAGTTTCCCAGTTTGGGAATAGCACAGCTTCTTCGTCGTTCCAATCAAACCAGGATGAATCACTTTGTGAGAAGCTTGATTTGGATACATAAAGTGGTGGAGAATCACCAGGAAGTTGAATAAATCTCATAGGAGTTGGGATGAAGAAGTTATCCCACTTTCAAATCAGGTGATTCCAGTTTCCCAGTTTGGGAATAGCACAGCTTCTTCGTCGTTCCAATCAAACCAGGATGAATCACTTTGTGAGAAGCTTGATTTGGATACATAAAGTGGTGGAGAATCACCAGGAAGTTGAATAAATCTCATAGGAGTTGGGATGAAGAAGTTATCCCACTTTCAAATCAGGTGATTCCAGTTTCCCAGTTTGGGAATAGCACAGCTTCTTCGTCGTTCCAATCAAACCAGGATGAATCACTTTGTGAGAAGCTTGATTTGGATACATAAAGTGGTGGAGAATCACCAGGAAGTTGAATAAATCTCATAGGAGTTGGGATGAAGAAGTTATCCCACTTTCAAATCAGGTGATTCCAGTTTCCCAGTTTGGGAATAGCACAGCTTCTTCGTCGTTCCAATCAAACCAGGATGAATCACTTTGTGAGAAGCTTGATTTGGATACATAAAGTGGTGGAGAATCACCAGGAAGTTGAATAAATCTCATAGGAGTTGGGATGAAGAAGTTATCCCACTTTCAAATCAGGTGATTCCAGTTTCCCAGTTTGGGAATAGCACAGCTTCTTCGTCGTTCCAATCAAACCAGGATGAATCACTTTGTGAGAAGCTTGATTTGGATACATAAAGTGGTGGAGAATCACCAGGAAGTTGAATAAATCTCATAGGAGTTGGGATGAAGAAGTTATCCCACTTTCAAATCAGGTGATTCCAGTTTCCCAGTTTGGGAATAGCACAGCTTCTTCGTCGTTCCAATCAAACCAGGATGAATCACTTTGTGAGAAGCTTGATTTGGATACATAAAGTGGTGGAGAATCACCAGGAAGTTGAATAAATCTCATAGGAGTTGGGAGAAGAAGTTATCCCACTTTCAAATCAGGTGATTCCAGTTTCCCAGTTTGGGAATAGCACAGCTTCTTCGTCGTTCCAATCAAACCAGGATGAATCACTTTGTGAGAAGCTTGATTTGGATACATAAAGTGGTGGAGAATCACCAGGAAGTTGAATAAATCTCATAGGAGTTGGGATGAAGAAGTTATCCCACTTTCAAATCAGGTGATTCCAGTTTCCCAGTTTGGGAATAGCACAGCTTCTTCGTCGTTCCAATCAAACCAGGATGAATCACTTTGTGAGAAGCTTGATTTGGATACATAAAGTGGTGGAGAATCACCAGGAAGTTGAATAAATCTCATAGGAGTTGGGATGAAGAAGTTATCCCACTTTCAAATCAGGTGATTCCAGTTTCCCAGTTTGGGAATAGCACAGCTTCTTCGTCGTTCCAATCAAACCAGGATGAATCACTTTGTGAGAAGCTTGATTTGGATACATAAAGTGGTGGAGAATCACCAGGAAGTTGAATAAATCTCATAGGAGTTGGGATGAAGAAGTTATCCCACTTTCAAATCAGGTGATTCCAGTTTCCCAGTTTGGGAATAGCACAGCTTCTTCGTCGTTCCAATCAAACCAGGATGAATCACTTTGTGAGAAGCTTGATTTGGATACATAAAGTGGTGGAGAATCACCAGGAAGTTGAATAAATCTCATAGGAGTTGGGATGAAGAAGTTATCCCACTTTCAAATCAGGTGATTCCAGTTTCCCAGTTTGGGAATAGCACAGCTTCTTCGTCGTTCCAATCAAACCAGGATGAATCACTTTGTGAGAAGCTTGATTTGGATACATAAAGTGGTGGAGAATCACCAGGAAGTTGAATAAATCTCATAGGAGTTGGGAAGAAGAAGTTATCCCACTTTCAAATCAGGTGATTCCAGTTTCCCAGTTTGGGAATAGCACAGCTTCTTCGTCGTTCCAATCAAACCAGGATGAATCACTTTGTGAGAAGCTTGATTTGGATACATAAAGTGGTGGAGAATCACCAGGAAGTTGAATAAATCTCATAGGAGTTGGGATGAAGAAGTTATCCCACTTTCAAATCAGGTGATTCCAGTTTCCCAGTTTGGGAATAGCACAGCTTCTTCGTCGTTCCAATCAAACCAGGATGAATCACTTTGTGAGAAGCTTGATTTGGATACATAAAGTGGTGGAGAATCACCAGGAAGTTGAATAAATCTCATAGGAGTTGGGAAGAAGAAGTTATCCCACTTTCAAATCAGGTGATTCCAGTTTCCCAGTTTGGGAATAGCACAGCTTCTTCGTCGTTCCAATCAAACCAGGATGAATCACTTTGTGAGAAGCTTGATTTGGATACATAAAGTGGTGGAGAATCACCAGGAAGTTGAATAAATCTCATAGGAGTTGGGAAGAAGAAGTTATCCCACTTTCAAATCAGGTGATTCCAGTTTCCCAGTTTGGGAATAGCACAGCTTCTTCGTCGTTCCAATCAAACCAGGATGAATCACTTTGTGAGAAGCTTGATTTGGATACATAAAGTGGTGGAGAATCACCAGGAAGTTGAATAAATCTCATAGGAGTTGGGATGAAGAAGTTATCCCACTTTCAAATCAGGTGATTCCAGTTTCCCAGTTTGGGAATAGCACAGCTTCTTCGTCGTTCCAATCAAACCAGGATGAATCACTTTGTGAGAAGCTTGATTTGGATACATAAAGTGGTGGAGAATCACCAGGAAGTTGAATAAATCTCATAGGAGTTGGGAAGAAGAAGTTATCCCACTTTCAAATCAGGTGATTCCAGTTTCCCAGTTTGGGAATAGCACAGCTTCTTCGTCGTTCCAATCAAACCAGGATGAATCACTTTGTGAGAAGCTTGATTTGGATACATAAAGTGGTGGAGAATCACCAGGAAGTTGAATAAATCTCATAGGAGTTGGGATGAAGAAGTTATCCCACTTTCAAATCAGGTGATTCCAGTTTCCCAGTTTGGGAATAGCACAGCTTCTTCGTCGTTCCAATCAAACCAGGATGAATCACTTTGTGAGAAGCTTGATTTGGATACATAAAGTGGTGGAGAATCACCAGGAAGTTGAATAAATCTCATAGGAGTTGGGAAGAAGAAGTTATCCCACTTTCAAATCAGGTGATTCCAGTTTCCCAGTTTGGGAATAGCACAGCTTCTTCGTCGTTCCAATCAAACCAGGATGAATCACTTTGTGAGAAGCTTGATTTGGATACATAAAGTGGTGGAGAATCACCAGGAAGTTGAATAAATCTCATAGGAGTTGGGATGAAGAAGTTATCCCACTTTCAAATCAGGTGATTCCAGTTTCCCAGTTTGGGAATAGCACAGCTTCTTCGTCGTTCCAATCAAACCAGGATGAATCACTTTGTGAGAAGCTTGATTTGGATACATAAAGTGGTGGAGAATCACCAGGAAGTTGAATAAATCTCATAGGAGTTGGGATGAAGAAGTTATCCCACTTTCAAATCAGGTGATTCCAGTTTCCCAGTTTGGGAATAGCACAGCTTCTTCGTCGTTCCAATCAAACCAGGATGAATCACTTTGTGAGAAGCTTGATTTGGATACATAAAGTGGTGGAGAATCACCAGGAAGTTGAATAAATCTCATAGGAGTTGGGATGAAGAAGTTATCCCACTTTCAAATCAGGTGATTCCAGTTTCCCAGTTTGGGAATAGCACAGCTTCTTCGTCGTTCCAATCAAACCAGGATGAATCACTTTGTGAGAAGCTTGATTTGGATACATAAAGTGGTGGAGAATCACCAGGAAGTTGAATAAATCTCATAGGAGTTGGGAAGAAGAAGTTATCCCACTTTCAAATCAGGTGATTCCAGTTTCCCAGTTTGGGAATAGCACAGCTTCTTCGTCGTTCCAATCAAACCAGGATGAATCACTTTGTGAGAAGCTTGATTTGGATACATAAAGTGGTGGAGAATCACCAGGAAGTTGAATAAATCTCATAGGAGTTGGGATGAAGAAGTTATCCCACTTTCAAATCAGGTGATTCCAGTTTCCCAGTTTGGGAATAGCACAGCTTCTTCGTCGTTCCAATCAAACCAGGATGAATCACTTTGTGAGAAGCTTGATTTGGATACATAAAGTGGTGGAGAATGACCAGGAAGTTGAATAAATCTCATAGGAGTTGGGATGAAGAAGTTATCCCACTTTCAAATCAGGTGATTCCAGTTTCCCAGTTTGGGAATAGCACAGCTTCTTCGTCGTTCCAATCAAACCAGGATGAATCACTTTGTGAGAAGCTTGATTTGGATACATAAAGTGGTGGAGAATCACCAGGAAGTTGAATAAATCTCATAGGAGTTGGGAAGAAGAAGTTATCCCACTTTCAAATCAGGTGATTCCAGTTTCCCAGTTTGGGAATAGCACAGCTTCTTCTTCGTCGTTCCAATCAAACCAGGATGAATCACTTTGTGAGAAGCTTGATTTGGATACATAAAGTGGTGGAGAATCACCAGGAAGTTGAATAAATCTCATAGGAGTTGGGATGAAGAAGTTATCCCACTTTCAAATCAGGTGATTCCAGTTTCCCAGTTGGGAATAGCACAGCTTCTTTGTCGTTCCAATCAAACCAGGATGAATCACTTTGTGAGAAGCTTGATTTGGATACATAAAGTGGTGGAGAATCACCAGGAAGTTGAATAAATCTCATAGGAGTTGGGAAGAAGAAGTTATCCCACTTTCAAATCAGGTGATTCCAGTTCCCAGTTTGGAATAGCACAGCTTCTTCGTCGTTCCAATCAAACCAGGATGAATCACTTTGTGAGAAGCTTGATTTGGATACATAAAGTGGTGGAGAATCACCAGGAAGTTGAATAAATCTCATAGGAGTTGGGATGAAGAAGTTATCCCACTTTCAAATCAGGTGATTCCAGTTTCCCAGTTTGGGAATAGCACAGCTTCTTCGTCGTTCCAATCAAACCAGGATGAATCACTTTGTGAGAAGCTTGATTTGGATACATAAAGTGGTGGAGAATCACCAGGAAGTTGAATAAATCTCATAGGAGTTGGGAAGAAGAAGTTATCCCACTTTCAAATCAGGTGATTCCAGTTTCCCAGTTTGGGAATAGCACAGCTTCTTCGTCGTTCCAATCAAACCAGGATGAATCACTTTGTGAGAAGCTTGATTTGGATACATAAAGTGGTGGAGAATGACCAGGAAGTTGAATAAATCTCATAGGAGTTGGGAAGAAGAAGTTATCCCACTTTAAATCAGGTGATTCCAGTTTCCCAGTTTGGGAATAGCACAGCTTCTTCGTCGTTCCAATCAAACCAGGATGAATCACTTTGTGAGAAGCTTGTTTGGATACATAAAGTGGTGGAGAATGACCAGGAAGTTGAATAAATCTCATAGGAGTTGGGAAGAAGAAGTTATCCCACTTTCAAATCAGGTGATTCCAGTTTCCCAGTTTGGGAATAGCACAGCTTCTTCGTCGTTCCAATCAAACCAGGATGAATCACTTTGTGAGAAGCTTGATTTGGATACATAAAGTGGTGGAGAATCACCAGGAAGTTGAATAAATCTCATAGGAGTTGGGATGAAGAAGTTATCCCACTTTCAAATCAGGTGATTCCAGTTTCCCAGTTTGGGAATAGCACAGCTTCTTCGTCGTTCCAATCAAACCAGGATGAATCACTTTGTGAGAAGCTTGATTTGGATACATAAAGTGGTGGAGAATCACCAGGAAGTTGAATAAATCTCATAGGAGTTGGGATGAAGAAGTTATCCCACTTTCAAATCAGGTGATTCCAGTTTCCCAGTTTGGGAATAGCACAGCTTCTTCGTCGTTCCAATCAAACCAGGATGAATCACTTTGTGAGAAGCTTGATTTGGATACATAAAGTGGTGGAGAATGACCAGGAAGTTGAATAAATCTCATAGGAGTTGGGAGAAGAGAAGTTATCCCACTTTCAAATCAGGTGATTCCAGTTTCCCAGTTTGGGAATAGCACAGCTTCTTCGTCGTTCCAATCAAACCAGGATGAATCACTTTGTGAGAAGCTTGATTTGGATACATAAAGTGGTGGAGAATCACCAGGAAGTTGAATAAATCTCATAGGAGTTGGGAAGAAGAAGTTATCCCACTTTCAAATCAGGTGATTCCAGTTTCCCAGTTTGGGAATAGCACAGCTTCTTCGTCGTTCCAATCAAACCAGGATGAATCACTTTGTGAGAAGCTTGATTTGGATACATAAAGTGGTGGAGAATGACCAGGAAGTTGAATAAATCTCATAGGAGTTGGGATGAAGAAGTTATCCCACTTTCAAATCAGGTGATTCCAGTTTCCCAGTTTGGGAATAGCACAGCTTCTTCGTCGTTCCAATCAAACCAGGATGAATCACTTTGTGAGAAGCTTGATTTGGATACATAAAGTGGTGGAGAATGACCAGGAAGTTGAATAAATCTCATAGGAGTTGGGGAAGAAGAAGTTATCCCACTTTCAAATCAGGTGATTCCAGTTTCCCAGTTTGGGAATAGCACAGTTTCTTCGTCGTTCCAATCAAACCAGGATGAATCACTTTGTGAGAAGCTTGATTTGGATACATAAAGTGGTGGAGAATCACAGGAAGTTGAATAAATCTCATAGGAGTTGGGATGAAGAAGTTATCCCACTTTCAAATCAGGTGATTCCAGTTCCCAGTTTGGGAATAGCACAGCTTCTTCGTCGTTCCAATCAAACCAGGATGAATCACTTTGTGAGAAGCTTGATTTGGATACATTAAGTGGTGGAGAATGACCAGGAAGTTGAAAAAATCTCATAGGAGTTGGAAGAAGAAGTTATCCCACTTTCAAATCACGGTGATTCCAGTTTCCAGTTTGGGAATACCACAGCTTCTTCGTCGTTCCAATCAAACCAGGATGAATCACTTTGTGAGAAGCTTGATTTGGATACATAAAGTGGTGGAGAATCACCAGGAAGTTGAATAAATCTCATAGGAGTTGGGATGAAGAAGTTATCCCACTTTCAAATCAGGTGATTCCAGTTTCCCAGTTTGGGAATAGCACAGCTTCTTCGTCGTTCCAATCAAACCAGGATGAATCTTTGTGAGAAGCTTATTTGGATAATAAAGTGGTGGAGAATCACCAGGAAGTTGAATAAATCTCATAGGAGTTGGGAAGAAGAAGTTATCCCACTTTCAAATCAGGTGATTCCAGTTTCCCAGTTTGGGAATAGCACAGTTTCTTCGTCGTTCCAATCAAACCAGGATGAATCACTTTGTGAGAAGCTTGATTTGGATACATAAAGTGGTGGAGAATCACCAGGAAGTTGAATAAATCTCATAGGAGTGGGATGAAGAAGTTATCCCACTTTCAAATCAGGTGATTCCAGTTTCCCAGTTTGGGATAGCACAGCTCTTCGTCGTTCCAATCAAACCAGGATGAATCACTTTGTGATAAGAATGATTTGGATACATAAAGTGGTGGGAGATGACCAGGAAGTTGAAGTTGAATAAATCTCATAGGAGTTGGGATGAAGAAGTTATCCCACTTTCAAATCAGGTGATTCCAGTTTCCCAGTTGGGGGAATCCACAGCTTCTTCGTCGTTCCAATCAAACCAGGATGAATCATCTTTGTAAGAAGCTTGATTTGGATACATAAAGTGTGGAGAACGACCAGGAAGTTGAATAAATCTCATAGGAGTTGGGAAGAGAAGTTATCCCACTTTCAAATCAGGTGATTCCAGTTTCCCAGTTTGGGAATAGCACAGCTTCTTCGTCGTTCCAATCAACCACCGGATGAATCACTTTGTGAGAAGCTTGATTTGGATACATAAAGTGGTGGAGACCACCAGGGAAGTTGAATAAATCTCATAGGAGTTGGGAAGAAGAAGTTATCCCACTTTCAAATCAGGTGATTCCAGTTTCCCAGTTTGGGAATAGCACAGCTTCTTCGTCGTTCCAATCAAACCAGGATGAATCACTTTGTGAGAAGCTTTTTTGGATACATAAAGTGGTGGAGAATGACAGGAAGTTGAATAAATACATAGGAGTTGGGAAAGAGAGAAGTTATCCCACTTTCAAATATGGTGATTCCAGTTTCCCAGTTTGGGAATAGCACAGCTTCTTCGTCGTTCCAATCAAACCAGGATGAATCACTTTGTGAGAAGCTTGATTTGGATACATAAAGTGGTGGAGAATCACCAGGAAGTTGAATAAATCTCATAGGAGTTGGGATGAAGAAGTTATCCCACTTTCAAATCACGTGATTCCAGTTTCCCAGTTTGGGAATAGCACAGCTTCTTCGTCGTTCCAATCAAACCAGGATGAATCACTTTGTAAGAAGCTTTATGTGAATACATAAAGTGGTGGAGAATGACCAGGAAGTTGAATAAATCTCATAGGCGTAGGGAAGAAGAAGTTAGTTATCCACTTTCAAATCAGGTGATTCCAGTTCCCAGTTTGGGAATAGCACAGCTTCTTCGTCGTTCCAATCAAACCAGGATGAATCACTTTGTGAGAAGCTTGATTTGGATACATAAAGTGGTGGAGAATCACCAGGAAGTTGAAAAAAATCTCATAGGAGTTGGGAAGAAGAAGTTATCCCACTTTCAAATCACGTGATTCCAGTTTCCCAGTTTGGGAATAGCACAGCTTCTATCGTCGTTCCAATCAAACCAGGATGAAAACTTTGTAAGAAGCTTTATTTGAATACATAAAGTGGTGGAGAATCACCAGGAAGTTGAATAAATCTCATAGGCTTGGAAGAAGAAGTTATCCCACTTTCAATCAGGTGATTCCAGTTTCCCAGTTTGGGAATAGCACAGCTTCTTGTTCGTTCCAATCAAACCAGGATGAATCACTTTGTGAGAAGCTTGGTTTGGATACATAAAGTGGTGGAGAGAATGACCAGGAAGTTGAATAATAAACTCATAGGAGTGGGGAAGAAGAAGTTATCCCACTTTCAAATCAGGTGATTCCAGTTTCCCAGTTTGGGAATAGCACAGCTTCTCGTCGTCGTTCAATCCAAACCAGGATGAATCACTTTGTGAGAAGCTTGATTTGGAACATAAAGTGGTGGAGAATGAACAGGAAGTTGAATAAATTCTAGGAGTTGGGATGAAGAAGTTATTCCCACTTTCAAATCAGGTGATTCCAGTTTCCCAGTTTGGGAATAGCACAGTCTTCGTCGTTCAATCAAACCAGGATGAATCACTTTGTGAAGAAGCTTGATTTGGATACATAAAGTGGTGGAGAATCACCAGGAAGTTGAATAAATCTCATAGAGTTGGGATAAAAGAAGTTATCCATTTAAATCAGGTGATTCCAGTTTCCCAGTTTGGGAATAGCACAGCTTCTGTCGTTCCAATCAAAACAGGATGAATCACTTTGTGAGAAGCTTGATTTGGATACATAAAGTGTGGAGAATGACACAGGAAGTTGAAAAATCAAATCATTAGGAGTGGGCGAAGAAGAAGTTATCCACTTTAAATCAGGTGATTCCAGTTTCCCTGTTTGGGAATACCACAGCTTCTCGTCGTTTCCAATCAAACCAGGATGAATCACTTTGTAAGAAGCTTGATGTGAATACATAAAGTGGTGGAGAATCACCAGGAAGTTGAATAAATCTCATAGGAGTTGGGAAAGAAGAAGTTATCCACTTTCAAATCAGGTGATTCCAGTTTCCCAGTTTGGGAATAGCACAGCTCTTCGTCGTTCCAACAAACAAAGGATGAATCACTTTGTGGAGCTTGATTTGGATACATAAAGTGGTGGAGAATGACCAGGAAGTTGAAATAAATCTCATAGGAGTTGGGATAAAGAAGTCTTCCCACTTTCAAAATCAGGTGATTCCAGTTTCCCAGTTTGGGAATAGCACAGCTCTTCGTCGTTCCATTCAAACCAGGATGAATCACTTGTGAGAAGCTTGATTGGGATAAAGTGGTGGAAATGGTTGGAGGAGATGACCAGGAAGTTGAAAAAATCTCATAGGAGTGAATGAAGAAGTCTTTATCACCAATTTCAAATCACGTGATTCCAGTTTCCACAGTTTGGGGAATACACAGCTTCTTCGTCGTTCCAATCAAACCAGGATGAATCACTTTGTAAGAACAGCTTATTTGGATACATAAAGTGGTGGGAGAGAATCACCAGGAAGTTGTGAATAATATCTCATAGGAGTTGGGAACGACCAGAAGAAGTCTATCCCACTTTCAAATCAGGTGATTCCAGTTTCCAGTTTGGGATAGCACAGCTTCTTCGTCGTTCCAATCAAACCAGGATGAATCACTTGTGAGAAGCTTGATTTGGATACATAAAGTGGTGGAGAATCACAGGAAGTTGAATAAATCTCAAGGAGTTGGGGTAAAGAAGTTATCCCACTTTAAATCAGGTGATTCCAGTTTCCCAGTTGGGGAATAGCACAGCTTCTTCGTCGTTTCCAAT